>NC_036861.1:1154859-1155746 GCF_002910315.2 Salvelinus sp. IW2-2015
GTACGGTGTTTCCTCTGACACATTGGTGTGGCTGGCTTCCGGGTTAAGCGGGGATTGTGTCAAGAAGCCGTGCGGCTTGGCTGGGTCGTGTTTCAGAGGACACATGGCTCTCGACATTCGCCTCTCCCGTACSGGAGCTGTCAGTGATGGGACAAGACTAACTACCAATTGGATACCACGAAATTGGGGAGAAAAAAGGGGCAAWWWTMTTTTGWATATATATATATATATTTTTTTAAATGTCTCGTGGGCCGGATTGAAGTGCCTTGCCCTAGACAACCTGCAATTTGCAATAGGTCCACAGACGATGCAATCGCCATCACACTGAACACTGCCCTATCCCATCTGGACAAGAGGAATACCTATGTAAGAATTCTGTTCATTGTCTACAGCTCAGCATTCAACACCATAGTACCCTCCAAGCTCATCATTAAGCTTGAGGCCCTGTGTCTCAACCCCGCCCTGTGCGATTGGGTCCTGGAGTTCCTGACAGGCCGCCCCCAGGTGGTGAAGGTAGGAAACAACATCTCCACTTCGCTGATCCTCAACACTGGGGCCCCACAAGGGTGCGTGCTCAGCTCCCTCCTGTACTCCCTGTTCACCCATGACTGCGTGGCCATACACGCCTCTAACTCAATCATCAGGTTTGCAGATGACACAACAGTAGTAGGCTTGATCACCAACAACGACAAGACAGCCTACTGTATAGGAAGGAGGTGAGGGCAATCGGAGTGTGGTGTCAGGAAAACAACCTCTAACTCAACATCAACAAAACAAAGATGATCGTGGACTTCAGGAAACAGCAGAGGGAGCACCCCCCTATCCTCATCGACGGGACAGCAGTGGAGAAGGTGGAACGTTTTACGTTCCTCGGCGTACACATCATG
>NC_036861.1:1160016-1161385 GCF_002910315.2 Salvelinus sp. IW2-2015
CAGCTGGGTTTTCAGGGCCAAACGCCACGTGGCCCTTAATGCACTTCTCTAGTCCCATGAGCCACTGCTATAACCTCTACAGCACATGACGCCGCCCTACAACAAAACACCCACAAACGACTCCTTCTGCTCTCACTCACTCTCTGCTGGGTTCTGATAATATCAAATGTCTTCCTTTCCTTTCATCCTCGTCTCTGACTCTTTCTGCTCCAACGTTCCTTCTCTTTCTGGTCTAGGTCTCTGAGGGAGAGGAGGCATGCAGTAGAGATGTGTGTGTGTGTGTGTGTGTGTGTGTGTGTGTCAGGCCGTGTCTAGACTTGACAGTTCATGCAGCTTTTGTATTCTGATCATGGAATTCCAAACACGTCGTGCATCTTCACCTACTTTGCAAATGTGTRTACCGTATCCACGGTGTGTCCGGATTCCCCTTTCCTGCGCTATATTCAAARGCCAGTATGTATTCTACAAATGGTGGAATAGGCTAAATATGATAATAACACAACAACAACAACTGACGGCAGTAGCTAACTACTGTAGCAAACTAGCCAGCTAACCTCTGTGTCTAGCTAGCAAGCAACACTAAAGGGATTGCAAACGGGTTAGCATAACTCTAGTCAAACAAAAAAATATTTTTAGCTAGCTGGATAGCATTTCCTCCAACGTTATAATGAAAAGGTGTCTCACGGTCCCAAAACACACGTTTTCTGGAGACTTGTGGAGTGCTGATGATGTCGCCCACTGTATGCACTTTCGGTAGCCTGATTGCGTACAGACTGAGGAGAAATCCGTACACAATGCAGCCCTGACCACCTCCTGAAGTAGTTAGTCAGATCTGAACACAATCAGACCACAAAGACACTTTTGTGCATCTAGACCCATCTATTCAATGCGATCTTCACATTCTGATAGCCGAAGTCGCATGTAAGTGTCAAGTGTAGACACAACSTCAGTGTACTGATGTGTTGGTTCGTGTATGTGTGTGCGTGCGCATGTACACATTTTACCATTACTGTGAGTACCAAAAGCAGTCAAAAGAATAGTAAACCAACATAAATTCTGAGAATTGGGGACATTTTGCCAGTCCTCACTTGTAAAAAATGCTATTTTAGGGTTAGGTTTACTGTGAAAAGGTATTGAGATTGGGATCAGAGACCACAAAGTAAATAGATTCTAATGTATGATGCTTTTGACAAAACAGAGTATTGGTAAGTAGGTGTCAGGCCACACGGTTTGTGTTCATCCCTGATGAGGGGATAAACTCTAATGCAACATTCCCCTGCTGGGTGGATACCACAAGATCATAATGCTCTCATGCTCAGTTCCCGTGTGTATAAGAACAGTCCACAAACCAAAGGAAATCAGGCCAACC
>NC_036861.1:1163645-1165239 GCF_002910315.2 Salvelinus sp. IW2-2015
AAATTAGATGTTAGGGTGAGGTTACTAGAGGTTAGGCTCTAGGCATATTGGGAAATAGAAGTAATTAAATGGAATCAAATTAATGTTGGTCACCCAACATGAACAATATACCAAACATTAAGAACACCTGCACTCTTTCCATGACAGACTGACACAGGTGAAATCCAGGTGAAATCAACTATGAATTCACTTATTGAGTCACTTGATTAAATCAACCACTTCAATACAGTGTTAGATAGAAGGGAGGAGTGACACAACATGGGCCAGCATCCCTGTGTATAGTAAGTGTGTGTCTGTATATGTATGTTTGCAATCACAACAAGACAAGGGGTGCAGGCGGTCTGGCAGCTGGGAGGCTAGCCATGTAAGCCCCATAGAGCAGCGTTTCTTAAAGTATGTATAAATATAAATATGTATAAATATTTKATTAATTACTGGATTTGATTTGGCCAAGTGCAACTGCACTCTCGGTTCAGTGCGCTCTCTGCTTAGCAGCGGTCTCTGCTCAGTTTGGCAGCTGCGCGAGTGGAGAGGGAGAGGTAGAGGGAGATGCCCTTGTGCTTCGCGGTTCACCGGATCTTTTTCTGCAGTTTTCTTGAAGATCATTCCGCGATCTACACGCTGCAGCGCTGTGGTTCAAGCCACTGACTTGTTATTCCCACTCGCCATCACTCACCGCTGTCATGAAATGAACTCACAAGTTCTGACTGAGCTCWGTCGTCATGAAACGGAAATACAGTTTTTGTCTCTTTCATACAAACGTTGAGGAATAACGAGGAGCGCCCACAATGTGTTTTGTGTGTGGAAGTGCTTAGTAATGAGTCTCTCAAAACGAACAAATGAATAAAACGACACGTCCTGACCAAACATCCACAGCACGACGGTAAACCCAGGGAGTTTTTTCAGAACAGGGCAGAATGCGTCAGGAAACAGTGCTTCGAAAGTGGAAAAGTAAGTCAACTAACAAGACATTGTTGTCATTTTATAACAGGTGATGATAAGCAGAAATAAGGGAGTACTATCTCATCGTAGATGTGAGTTTATCTTTCAAACAACCCCCTGGCCTTGTAACGTTACACAGCTAATAGCTAACGTTAGCCAAAGCAAGCTAACTAGCTACTGATAGTGCAACCCTAAGAAACGGTACAGATGAAGATGAAACATGATCAGGCCTACTGTACATTTTACTGTAGAAATTATTGTTGAAAAGAAGTCTAGGTTGGAACTGTTGCTGTTACAAGTAATACTTTTTATTCTGAACTGGAATAAACTGATTGAAGCCAGATGCTTTTTGGGGCAAACACTCACACAGTTCTGGGTTGCTCATCTGCAGCAGGAAGCGGTCTCCTGCCTGACTGAGAAAGCAGTAGATGTTCTGATCCAGTTTGGCACCACYTACCTATGCAAGTCAGGGTTCTCAAGTACAGAAACAGTGTCAATGCTGAGCATGACCTCAGTGTTGTACTGTCAAAAACTGAGCCCAGAATAGACCTGCTTGTTGGAAGCTTCAACCAGCCACACACCTCTCATTAGGACTGTGTGTGGTTTCTGGTCTACATCTGTGTGATGTGATCAATCAGTTTATTCCAGTTCA
>NC_036861.1:1170919-1172931 GCF_002910315.2 Salvelinus sp. IW2-2015
AAGGAAAAAACACAAGCAAAACAAACCTAATATGAATAAATCCAAAACCAAAACAAACGTTGAGGGATTTGTGACATTGGTTGTTATGATTCGTCATCACAGGATGACACACAACCTCCATTATACCATTGAAGAAGAGAACATTCCCTTAGATTGAATTYCAGTACGTTMAATCCTTTTTGTATGCTGCGTTTGCAACCATCGAGGAAAATAATATAAAACACCCTCACATCTAACCTATACATTTATTCAGAGCCACTTATAAATCAGTACATTCAACTAGATGAACAACCACAGGCTWTCKCAATCACTGCAGGTTCTTCAAAAATAGCTGCTTTACATCTGTCTCTTCACTTTCTTATTAGCCACTTCAGTGAGTTTTACCCAGGGTTCATAGGGAGCTCAGGGCCCATGCTACTCCAGATACAGATGTTGGATCTTAATTTGACCAGGATCGTCACAGCAAAATAATCCTGCAGCAACAGGATAGCTGGCTGACTGTTTCAGAGGAGAACAGGCTGTATGATGTGACACAAGCATTGTACCGCGAGAAGTCGGATTAGCTTACTGTATAAGCATTATATGTCGATGTGTAAGAAAGAGAGAGAGAGAGAGAGAGAGCGCGAGAGTGAGAGATTTAAATCCACCTATCTAACCATTATTAAACCAGGAAGATGGTTAATCCCTGGTGGATGAAATCCTCTTTTGCTAGGAACTTGACAAGGAAAGGAGACTAACCATAGGATCCAACACCTGGTAGCTCAATCACCACCGTGTAGACCAGGCGCTCAAAGAAGACGGAGGTACGGTCTATCAGTTGGAATGGCACTCAGCTCAGCTGGAGCTCGATGGACTGAAACGTTCAAATCGTATAAATAGAGTTCCACAGCAATGCAGACTGGCTATGGGCCATGGCACCCTATGGGGGTGTGTCCAACCCTTTTGTGAAGCCTGGCCCCACAGAATTTAATATTGAAGCATTAGATCTCTCGCTGAGGGAGATTGGTCAAATCCTGCCTGGGTTTGATCTCACCMGGGGCACTTTAGACATGAATGGGTGAGAGGGAAAGAAAGCCTCTGGAGAATGACGTCTGGGTTGTGTTCACTAGMGCAAGCCATAGCAAAACATTTTTCAATGGTTTGCAACGGTAGGTGGTGTATGTTTTTGCCAAGGTCGCTACTGTTACTGTACTAGAAAGATCTAAGTGCATTTAGTTTGATCTAACACTCAGATAATGGTATTTAACATAGTCCTTCTCCTAAACAACACATTTCCTCCATTCTAAACCCAACCTGAACATCAGTTGTCTGGTATGTGGTATTTTCTTTAAATCAGTTATGCAGGGCTCTGTGCATCGCCATCAACTGCTCCAATCAATAGGTGTTTTTCAAGCCCTGATTCAACTATAGTGAAAAGGGTTGTGGAGGGGCACCSACAGGAATGTGTTTGACAGACGGTTGGTTGCCCCATGGGACCTCAGCACGACCTACCTGGGACCTCCTGTCAATGAAATTCAGTCAATAAGGCTCTCCCTCTTTCTCTCTTAGTAACAACAGTGCCTTTGGAAAGTATTCAGACCCCTTGACTTTTTTCACATTTTGTTTCGTTACAGCCTTATTCTAAAATGTATTATATAAAACAATGCAGCAATCTACACACAATACCCCATAATGTCAAAGCAAAAATTGTTTATTCGATTTTTTCCCAAATTTATTTCAAATAAAAAAACAGAAATACCTTATTTACATAAGTATTCAGACCCTTCGCTATGAGACTTGAAATTGATCTCAGGTGCATTCTGTTTCCATTATCATCCTTGAGATGTTTCTACAACTTMATTGGAATCCACCTGTGGTACATTCAATTGATTGGACATGATTTGGAAATATAAAGGTCCCACAGTTGACAGTAGATGTCAGCGCAAAAACCAAGCCATGAGGTGGAAGGAATGGTCCGTAGAGCTCCAAGACAAGATTGTGTCGAGGCACAGATCTGGGGAAGGGTACCAAAA
>NC_036861.1:1174405-1192384 GCF_002910315.2 Salvelinus sp. IW2-2015
TGTAATATAAATTAAAGTGAGCATTTATTAAAGTGACTAGTGGGAATACCATTTATTAAAGTATTTAAGAAATTATTAAAATGTAGAAACACAAGCCTCTACTGTGTTAGTGATGGCTGTTAACAGTCTTGATGGCCATGCATAAAACTGTCTTTAAGTCCCTCTCGGTCCCAGCTTTGATAGCAACCTGTACTGAAACCTCGGCCTACTGGATGATAGCGGGGTGTAAAACAGAGCAGTGCTCGAGTGGTAATGTTGACACTTAGAATGCATACTTATTTGCCTTCCTGAATACATAGGGATGCTGTAGGTGTCCTGGCAGGGCTGGTAGTTTGCCCCAGTAATGATGTTGGCAGACGCACCACAACTCTGGTGGCCTGGGTATATGTGGGCGCGCAGTTGCCGTAAGGCGGTGTTACAGCCCGACAAGGATGCTCTCGATTGTGCAAACAGATTTGTGAGGGATTTAGGTGACAAGAGCAAATTTCTTCAGACTACTTCGAAGATTTGAAGAGGACGCTGTTGCGCTATCTTCTACCCACACTGTCTTATATGGGTTGGATTCCATTTCAGTGTGTCCGTGATGTGTACGCCGAGGAAACTTGAAATTTCCACTTCTCACTGCTGTACGTCGATGTGGTATAGGGGGGTGCTGCCTCTGCTGGTTTACTGAAGTCCACGATCATGTCCTTATTTTGTTTGACGTTGAGTGGGATAAGTTGTTATTCCTGACACTAACTGTCTCCGTGTGACTCACCTCGCTCCCTATAGTCTATTAAGTATCGTAGTTAAATTGGTAAAAACAAGCCTATAACTGTTGTGTCGTTCTGCACAACTTGATGAATTGATTTGAGACCATGTTGAGGGCGTGTTATGGGGAGATATGTTCTCCTCCCGGTCCCCAAGTGAAAAGTTGCACACATTGAATTATTAATATACATTATGCATATATATAAGATACAAATGTCAAATACCCTTTGTACATCTTCTCCAAGTATCATTCTGTATTACTTTTGTGAAAATCCCCACACTCATGGTATATATTGTTCGTCGTTATGGTATTCGTGAGGAATCAACTTGTATGTCACATCGTGGTTGCTTTGGTGGGAATTGGGGCAAAACGAGCACCTGAAATCCAAGGTCACAATTGGTAACTGTAAATAAATGTAGGGTGGTTGTTCAGTTTTTGATTATTTTGGTTTTGGGGAAATGTCTATAGGACAGCAATTAACTGCTTAAGTAATTGCTATTGTCGGCAAGAAAAAATCATAAATTGCAGAGATGAAACTGGCTCTCATGAGGACCGCACAGTGGAAAGGGAAGACCGAGTTGCAAAAATCTGCTAGCAAGAGGATAAGTTCATTAGTGGTTACCAGTCCTAGAATTGGCTGCCAAATTATAATTGCTGTCACAGAGTTCAAGCAACAGACCCCAGTCTCAACATCAAGCTGTTCAGGGGAAGCTGGCGTGATCAGGCCTTCTGTAACGGTCCTGACTGTTTTATGTTGTTTTTGTATGTGTGTATGTCGGGCATGTGTTTTGGGTGGGCGGTCTATGTTAATCATGTTTCTAATGTTGTTTGGTTGCCTGGTATGGCTCTTAATTAAGGAGAGAAAGGTGTTATTAATAGTGTTCTCCTCTAATTAGAGTCATATTTAAGGTAAGGAGATGTTCTCTGTTGTAATTTTGTGGAGTAGATTGTCATCTGTGATAGTATTCGTGTCTGTGTCGTGTCGATACCTTACGGGAACTGTTTGAGCTGATTAGTATCATATTTGATGTGTTGTTTCCTGTCGTGAGTATAATGTAATCTTAGTATAATGTAAGTTTAATGTTCAGGTTTCGTCGACGTCGTTTTCTGTTTTGTAGTTTGTATAAAGTGTTATGTATTTAGATGTCGCCAATCACAGTTGTTTATTCACTGTTATAAAATAAAGACTGGCCTTAATGTCCTGAAGCTGCATTTTTGGTCTGATGATCCTTTCTCCTCTCACCTACGTCTAGAAGGAATGAGGAGAGACGACAGCCTTACAGAATCACACCAAGACTAAAGACACAAGCGGAAAGGGAATGACCCTCAACAGAGACAAACAAGGACTCGCGGAATGGGAGGAGCTCCTGGACGAGTAGAGGGACCTGGCTCAACCAGGAAAGAATATCGGACCGCCCAAAAGACTGGGCTGGAGCAGCGAAAAGCAACGAGAGGCGGGAAATGAGGAGACTAGCAGCGGAAGCAGGAAAAAAATCATGGCTACACTAACCGTAGTGGAAGGAGATAAGACAAGGTGGATCGAATCGACCCGAAGGCGAGTGACGGAGCCCACGCCTGGGATTCAATACAATGTGAGAGAGTAGAGGAGGATACGGCAGAATGGAGGCAGCACGAACGAGAGCGGTAAGAGAAGCTGTGAGTAACCCCAAAAATTTCTATGGGGGGGGGCTAGAAGGGAGAGTGAGAGAAAGATAAGGTAGGAAGACCTCGCCCACTCCTGTACTTTACCGTGGAGAGCGAGAAGTACGGGCAGAACACCGTTGTTTTAGACAGTAAAGAGCGCCAGTGTCTCCTGTACGAATGTGCATAGCCCGAGTGCGGGTATTACAACCTCCAGACATGACAGGGCTAGAATTGAGAATATTGAGACGGAATGTCATGAAGCCGGCCATACATATCTGGCCACCAAGTTACAGACTCCTCGTGCGCGGACATAAACATGAGCAACCTGCATTACGCATGGTATTCACCCGGATAATCGCACTACATAGACCCGGTTGCAGGGTTATTCCATATCACCCGCACTGGTACGGGCGAACCGGAAGAGGCATTCAACAGTAAGGTATAGGGAAGGCTCAGTAGCTCAAGAGAGCCGTACGCCATGCAACGGTCCGGTATTCCGGCGCCACCTTATACCGTCCCAAGCCTAGGTACCACAGTGAGGAACACCAGCACACAAGGCTTCCAGATAGCATCATCAAGCAGCCCTAGTTCCTCTGCCAGCACATCTTACTAATGGTGCGTGTCCATACCAGCCCAGTGCCATACCAGTTCCGGTACAGCGCACCAGAGCTGTAACTCTCCGTCTCCTCCTACAGAACTGCCGTCTGCCAGCAGGCGCCTAGAAACATGCCCGTCTGCACCAGCGAGCGCCTGAACTGCCCGTCTGCCAAGACGCACTGAACTGCCACGTCTGCCCAGCGAGACGCCTGAATGACCCGATACTGACCCAGCGGCGATTGAACTGCACCCGTCTGACGCAGGCGGCGCTCTAGAACTGCAACGTCATTGCCAGCGGACGCCTGAACTGCCCAGTCTGCCATGGAGCCTCAAGCTGCCGTCTGCCATGAAGCCTGCAAAGCCGCCGTACTGCCATGAGCCTACAGAGCCTTCCGCCAGACCGGCATCAGCCAGAGCCTTCAACGAGCACAGACCGATCAGCCAAAGCCTTCCGCCAGAACCGAGAAATCAGCCAGAGCCTTACCCGCCAGACCGGATCAAGCACAGCGACCTTACCGCGCAGACCGGATCAGCCAGAGCCACTTCCGCCAGAACAGGATCAGACCAGAAGCACTTCCGCCAGACCCAGGATCAGCAGAGCCTTCCGCCAGACAAGGATACCAGAGCTATCCGCAAGACAGATCAGCCAGAGCCTCTCGCCAGACCAAGATCAGCCAGAGCCGTCAGCCCAGGACGCTGCCAGAGCCGGTCAGCAGGACCTGCCAAGCGTCCAAAGCCAGGACCTGCCAGAGCCGTCCAGACCAGGACCTGCCCCAGAGTCCCAATCGCCAGATCATGCCAGAGTCCCCTCAGCCGGATCTGCCAGAGAATACACTCAGATAAACTAAAAAAAAAAAAAGAAACCAAGAGAATATGGCCAGAGTCCTCAGCCAGAGATCTGCCGAGAGTCCCATCAAAGCCAAAGGATCATGCAGCAAAGTCCCTACAGCCAGGAATCTGACACAGAGTCCTCAAGCAGGATTCTGCCCGAGTCCCTCAGACCAGGATCTGACCAGAGTCACCTCAAAGCCAGGATCTGCCAAGAGATCCTCAGCCAGGATCTGCCAAGAGTATATCAGCCGGACCTGCCCTTGTCACCGAGTGCTGCCCCTTGTCGGTTTGCTACGACCCCTTGTCCGGTGCTGACCCCTTAGTCCGGTGCTGCCACCTTGTCACAGGTGCTGGCACCCTTGTCCCGGTGCAACCTGCTACTTGTCCGGTGCTGCTCCTTCTCCCGGATGCTGAGCCATAATCATTAGGGGATGTTAGTATTAGGGTGGTCATTGGAGGGGACAGACAGAAGATGGGGAAGATGACTATGAGTGGATGAATGGGAGAACAGCGTACCAAGAGCGAGAGCCACCACCGTGAATCACTGCCCACCCAGAACCCTCCCCTGGACTTTAGTAGACTGGTTGCGCACCGGACAGTTCGCACAATATGAGGAAAAGAAAAAAAAAAAAAAAAAAAAAAGAAGAAAACAAAAGAAAAAGAAATAAATAATACGAAAATAACAAAAAAATAATGAAGGACAAAAAAACGAAAGAAACAAAAAAAGAGAAAAAAAAAGCAAAGTAAAAAAAAAAAAAAACAAAAAATAAAGAAAAAATATAAAAAAGAAAAGACCAAAAAGAAGATAAAAATCATAAAAAGGAGGAAAAAAAAAAACAATAAAAAAAAAAAAAAAAGAAAAAAAATAAAAAAAAAGAATTTGAAAAAAAAAGAAAAAAGAAGATATAAGAGATATTAAGAAAGAAAAAAAACAAGAAAAACAAAAAAAAGAAAAAAAGAAAAAAAACAAAAAAGAAAAAAAAAAGAAAAGAGTAAAGAGAAAATAACAAATAAGAAATAATAGAGAAAAAAAAAGAAAAAAAGAAGAAATAAAAGGAAAAAATAATAGAAAGAGAAAAAACGAAAAGAAAAAAGAAGGAAAAAAAAAAAAAAAAAAGAAAGAAATAAAAAGAAAAAATTAAAAAATAAAAACATAAACAAAAAAGGAAGAAGAAAAAAAAAACGAAATAAAAAAATAAAAAAAAAAAAAAAAGAAAAAAAAAAAAAAAGAAAACAAAGAAAAAAGAAAAAAACAAAAAAAAAAAAATAGAAATAAAGAAGAAAAAAAAAAAAAAAAAGAAAAAAAAAAAAAGAGGGATGAAAAAAATCAAAAAAAGATGAAAAAAAAAATAAAAAAAAGAGAAAAAAATAAAAAAAGAGAAGAAGGTAAAAAAGGAAAAAGTAAAGAAAAGAAAAAAAAAGAAGAAAAAAGAGAAATAAAGAAAAAAAGAAATGTATAAAAAAAAAAAAAAAAACAAAATAAAAAGAATATAAGAATAGAAAAAAAGAATATGAAAAAATAAAATAAAAAAAAAATAAGAAAAGATAATAGAAGCATGAAAAACGAAAAAGAACAAAAAATGGAATGAAAAAAAAAAAAAAAAAAAGGGAAGAATAAAGAAGGAAAAAAAAAAAGACAAAGGATAGGGAAAGAAAATAAAGAAAAAAAAAAGAGAAAGAAAAAAAAAAAAAGGGAAACGAAAAAGATAAATAGAAAAATAGAAAAGTTTCAAGAAGAAATAAATAAAGGAGGAAAAAAAAAAAAAAAAAGGTAAAAAATAGAATAAAAAGCAGAAAAAGTGAAAAGAAAACAAAAAGAAAAAAAGGAAAAAATTAGAAAGAGTAAAAAAAGAATAATAAGACGGAAAATAACCCAAAAATGATAAAAGACAATTAAAAAAAAATAAAAACAAGAACAAGAAGAAGAAGTAAAAAAAAAATAAAAAAAAAATTTTCAAAAAAAGAAAAAAAAAAATAATCAAAAAAAAAAATAAAAAAAAAAAAAAAAAAAAAAAGATAAAAAAAAAAAAATAATTACAAAAAAAAAACACAAGGCTAAAAAAAAAAAAAAAAAGAAGAAAAATAAAAAAAAAAAAAAAAATAAAAAACAAAAAAAAAAAAATGAAAAAAAAAAAAAGAAAAAAAAGAAAAAAAAAAAGAAAACAGAGACAAAATAAAAAAAAATAAAAAAAAAAAAAAAAAAAAAAAGACAAAAAAAAAAAAAAACGAAAAAAAAAAAAGAACAATATAAAAAACGTAAAAATCGTTAGTTGGTGGGAAAAAAAAAGAAAAAAATAAATAAAAAACTAAAATAAAACAAAAAAAAAAAATAAACAAAAGAAAAACAAAAAAAAATAAAAAAACAAAAAAATTAAATAAAAAAAGAAAAAGAAAAAAGAAAAAAAAAAGAAAATAAAATAATTTCCCGTAGCTTGTAAACTGTCGTCGTCGTTCCCGTGTTAAGAGATCCGACGACAGAACCTATTTGTCTGAAGACATTATTAACGCCCCCCGCCGCCCTCAAGATATAGATATATATATATAGATATTTGATTGGCTCAAATTAGCTTTACACCTTTTTCCAAGATCTCGCTTTGCTACTGGTAGCGCTATGTTAGGCTAGACTTGTTATGTAATATAACAAAATGTTATCCTTTGCGGGGTGCTCGCCTTCACGGCAATGTCATGATGATAATTTTATTGTTCTCATTAATACATTACATAAAATAATATAGGTTTCAATGGTATGGTTCCATCGTCGGAAACTCTCAACCATTTATGTATGCTGAAGCAAAGTGTCTTTGGGTGAGAACGAAAAGGTTGTTTTATACTTTAGGACTTGGAAATCCTTAAAGCTAAACATTAAGAGAAAGTCGCTATGCTGCGTATAAACGTAGCTTCGAGAGTTATGAGCAGTTCTGACTGGGCAGTATATCACTTGAATGACACGACATATATATAAGAATTAAATTCGGGAACATGTGTGAGCATACCGAAGCAATTGTGAGAAAACTGACAACTTTTTAACATATTTGCCAAAAGGATAACATGCGTTTATTTTTAGACGCACAAGAATAAGAGTAATTTCGAAAAAGGAATAGGTAGCATCGATTATTATCATATATGATCATTATATTAAAATAATGTTAATAAACAAGCATAGCTACTTAATTATAAGAACAAAGTATAGATATTGACTTATCAAAGGTAGTTTAATTTATTTTTGGTTGAAAGAATTGTTCGACCTAAAATAAATGCATATGAATGAAAACAAAGTGAAATTTCAATCAGGGCGTATGAGAATAGACGCATATCACCGATACGGAACTATTACGGACGGATTTAATACGTTTTGATTACGATCGCTCCCTTTACTCAAGCGTGCGGAATGCGCTTATAGAAATAAATGACTATAAAAACGTGTCAAACTGTTGGGATACAGAAGCTACAATCCTTGCCAAATTAGGAGAGTTTTATCACGACTTCAAAATGGACTGGTTGACTGAAGTAGGGAAATATGTATTCCAGCAATGAGCTGCAGTTTTGGAAGAACTGCGTCATTTTCAGTTTAGGTGACTTTGCGGGTGAACCTAGTTATCACAGTCACAAAGTCAGCATAGTCTATATCGTAAATATTCACATAAAAAAGCCTAAAGTTAGGTTTAGGCACAAGATTAACAGTGTGATTAAGGTTAGGGTTAAGGGTTAGGTTTAAAATCTGATTTTAAGAAGCGAAATGTAGAAACAAGCAGGGTTTCGGACTTTGTGGCTTTGGTAACTATTGTCGACCATACATTGCGAACCGCTAGTGGCATTTAGAATTGGTTAGCCTTYGCTATCACCACCCTGCATATAGACAGCATCCACACTGGAAATATGCAAAAACATTAGTTTGATAAAGACAAAGAGCGTATTTTCATGAGAACCATTAAGCCTAGGCCTACTCCCCAAACATATGTCGTGGCCCTAATTCATCCCAATGCAGTGTTCAATGGAAAATTGTTAATACGTTTAGATCATTCCAAGGAACCGCATAATGAACTAAATTGAACGTCTGTATATCGATAAGAAGACAGATTTAGGTTTGTAACCCTGAAAKATATGTCTTTCAACTTGCCAAATTGAGATCCGTTTCAAATTACCATTCMTTGTGAATAACTGTTCAGACGCGAGATGCGAATCACTTCGCACTATTCTGTTCTATTTTAATCTCTTATATTACATCATGCTTTTACTATAAAATAGGTGTATTGACTGTGATAAGTGCTCGGGAAATAAGACCGTCTACATTAGCAAAACAAGGCTGTGTCATTGCACAGCCATAGACTTCTATAAGCAAGCTCCACTCTTCTGAGGTTACTACCTTATTGAAGATGTGTTCCAGGATACACTATAACCAGTTGATATTACAGTTTCAATAAATTWATCTTAAATGTGTTTTTTTTATTGACTGAATTGACCTACATGAAACTATTTAGCTATTAGGATTCCTGTAATTGTAATTGTAATTGTTATGATAAATTGTACATTTATACGGAATGTTTAGGTGTATGCAAACCTATTTAATGTAAGCCTATTTCAACTTTATTAGGTGTGTTTCACTCAAATAAACATTTATTGGAATGACATTTAAAATTATAATGTCATGTTGATTTTATGGGATGGTAGACCAATACAAAAATTGTTTTGATCTATATTATTCATGAGTAGTGTTTATTCATTTTGGTGTGATTCTTCAAGTTGAAGTGCTTTTTTTGCCCTACTTGTTCACCAGCATTTGTATTGTTTTCCCAACAGTCATCGGGGAATGACCACGTCAATGGGGTAAAGATATTTCAATTATAAAAATGTAAGAGATAATATATATATATTCTATATATATATATGAGGCTCCAGGTTATTTAAATGACGTTGGCCCACACTTTGTTTATTACATTTATGACTTGCTGAATTTAATTTGTTTAAGAATTTACTCAGGCATGTCTGAGTTCTTTACCTAGTTTGTAAATGTGTATTCTTGTTGTTTTAGTTCAATTAATACATAATTGTACAGTTTAATAAAACAAAAATTATACTGTTTTTATATTTTATACAGGTCGTTAAAGAAGATAAAGACTGAGTTTCTTCGCTGTGAGAGGGGAAAAGAAGGTACCAGCCGACTTTCTTTATGTAGTGTATTGTCATCCAATGGCCTTTGTATTCAGACACTTTAAAAGGAAATGTCTGATTCAGCTGACATATGCAGCATTTACCGTGAATGCGATCTCCGTGAACTCGGGAACATTGCCTTTAAAAGCCGCATTGCCTATTACCGCAATTGGATTGAATCCCGGTTTAGACAACACTAGACCTCATATTTAACACGTTTAATGTTTTCAATAAACAATTTCCATAAACATTAAAATGTCATGATAGAGAAATTGAATGTCATAAGAAGATAAAGTTGCTGCTTACTGGTGACTTGTGGCCATAGGGCCCCTCCTTCACTATATGAAAACAGTGTCTTCATGTTTTATGATTGGTTGTCATTCTATACTATATAAGGCCTAAGCGATTCTTTAAAAATCCACAAGGAAATCAAAAAGCTAGCTGATCCCATAGATTTCCATTCGTTGCGCAGATTCTATTTAGCATTCCTCCAGAAACGACCTTCAACTTCCTTCAAACTGCATGTAGAGACATAAAAAATGGTATCCATGAGTTCATATGACTCTGGGTAAGTAGAACATTTGCCAAAATCTCAAACTATTCCTTTAAGTGGATTTCAAAGTTATGGTCCTTTCAGAATTCAGTGTTCCAAACAACCTCCATTTCTAATGTGTTCGTATCTCAGATGTCCTACTGTACATTTGGGACCCATTAAAACAAGCACTACTAACTAGTCACGGTTCTAAATTGGAACACATCAAGTATATCACGTTTGTCTGATTTATGCCATAACCTATTGACAACTGTTTATAACACATCTTTGCTGCTATCTTTTCATAGTTTTCATCAGAGATTTTTCATCCTCTGTCGTATTAATGCATAGTGGTTGAATTCCTATGTTGAGATATACTAGTGACTCAAACATGTCCATTAAATCACCACATGTGCCTGTGTGAGACTTGTACGAGGTTTGAGAAGTAGTACATTTTTCAAACTAGGATTTAYGKCGTGYTGCYWGACYAATCTCTCTGAAAGTCGGTGGGACCTGGACATCAGAGAAGACAYATAGCTKTGGACACCAGATTCATCAGTGCCAAAGAKGAAATGTTGGATGAAGATATCTCATTATATAGGTAGGCTATCAAGTGTTCGATTGGTGTGACAGAAGAAACATTCAATCAATGTGTTTGTGGATCTGCAGGTGAATGCATGTGAGCAGTGTGACAGAAGAAACATGGATGAAGGTGATGGGTGGTGATATTTGGACTGATGTCTCCGCTGTGAGGAGGTTGTTTGTTGGTCAATGAGTGTCTGTGATACCCTGTTCCCTTTTCACCACCTCCGTTGAAGAATCATTCCGGACTTGGATTTGACATTTCCAAAATGAATTTTAATTAAGAATTGACTGTTAGAGTAATTACCTGCCCTATTGGACATTAAACAATACAGTTGCTGTACGTTTTATGCTGCCAAACAAAGCTATATTTTCCCTATGCTAACCAACGTAGGCCTTCAGTATGTATTACGCTCCTCCAAAACATGTCACAACTCGGACCCACTATCACCGACCCCATTGCTGAAATCCTCATTCACGCCTGGACTATTGCAGCACCATTCTCTACAGACTCCCTGACAAAACACTGGACCTACTTCCATACATTCAAACTCAGCTGTCAGAGTCCTCACACACACCAGACCTTGGGACATCACAACCTTCATCAAACTTCACTGGCTACCAGTTCAATCCAGCATCATCTTCAAACTACTCTTGCTCACCTTCAAATAGACTGGCCCTCACACACCTCTCTAACCTCCTACACTCCCACCGATTTACTGCGCTCCTCTGACACTGGCCTACTCACCATCCCTCGCAACAGGCTCCGCTCGATGTGAGAACGTCCTTTTAGCAGTGCAGGCCCCAGCTCTGGAACTCCCTCCCTCCATGTCAGAACCTCACAATCCATACACATATTCTAGTCCACACTCAGACACCTCTTCACACAGGCCTACCCAAAATGGCTGTGTCTAAGCTTTATCCTTGTTTGTTTTACTCCCCTTGGTTAGTCTGTCATCGTGTTTAGTGTTCTGCCTTGGTAGTCTGTCATCATGTTTAGTGTGCGCCTGGTAGTCTGTCATCATGTTTAGTGTTCTGCCTGGTTAGTCTGTCATCATGTTTAGTGTGCTGCCTGGTTAGTCTGTCATCATGTTAGTGTTGCCTGTTTAGTCTGTCATCATGTTTAGTCTTCCCTGGTAGTCTGTTCATCATGTTTAGTGTTCTCCTGCTTAGTCTTCATCATGTTTAGTGTTCTCCCTGCTTAGTCTGTCATCATGTTTATGTTCTGCCTGGTTAGTCTGTCATCATGTTATTTTGTCTGCCTGGTTAGTCTGTCATCATTTTATGTTCTGCCTGGTAGTCTGTTCATCATGTTTAGTGTTCTCCCCTGGTTAGTCTGTCATTCAATGTTTAGTGTTCTCCCTGCTTAGTTGTCACGTTCTGACCTTTATTTCCTTTGTTTTGTCTTTAGTTAGTTGTCAGGGCGTGAGTTGGGGTGGGCAGTCTATGTTCTGTGTTTCTATGTTTAGGTTTGTCATTTTGCCTGATATGGTTCTCAATCAGAGGCAGGTGTTTTCATTGTCTCTGATTGGGAACCTAATTTAGGTAGCCTGTTTTCACTGTTGGTTTGTGGTGTTTGTTTCCTGTGTCAGTGTTTTGTGCCCACACGGACTGTTTCGTTAGGATTACTTTGTTATTTTATATTTGTGTCATGTTCAGTTGTTTCTATTAAAACATGCACACTACCACGCTGCGTCTTGGTCCGATCCCTGCTACACCAAATCTGCCGTTACAGAAACACCCACCAACCAAGAAACCAAGCAGCGTGGTAAAGGACAGCAGCAGCAGCAGCAAGAACACAGGATTCAGGACTTGGGAAGAGATTCTGTATGGCAAAGGACCCTGGACTCAGCCAGGGAATATCGCCGTCCCAGCGCAGAGTTGGAGGCAGCGAAGGCAGAGAGGCGCTGTTATGAGAAGCAGCACGGCGGCGCGGTTGGAAAGCCCGAGAGTCAGCCCCAAATATTTCTTGGGGGGCACACGGGGAGTGTGGCGAGTACAGGTAGGAGGGCTATTCCACCTCGCCGCATGGCCTGGTACGGGGAGCATTCAGCCAGTAGGGTTGGGCGGGCTCGGTGCTCAAGAGCTCCAGTACGCCTTCACCGTCCGGTCTATCCAGTACCACCAGTGCCAACACCACGCACCAGGTTCCTGTGCGTCTCCAGAGTCCCAGTACGCCCTGTCCTGCTCCCCGCACTCGCCCAATGGTGCGTGTACCAGTCCGTACCACCAGTCCGGCACCACGCACTAAGCCTCCTGTGCGTCTCCAGAGTCCATATCGCCCTGTTCCTGCTCCCCGCACTCGCCCAGTGGTGCGTGTACCCAGGTCTGGAACCACCAGTTCCGGCACCACGCACCAAGCCTCCTGGCGTCTCCAGAGCCCTGTACGCCCTGTTCCTGCTCCCCGCACTCGCCCAGTGGTGCATGTCTCCAGTCCGGTATCACCAGTTCCGGACCACGCACCAGCCTGACTGTTGCGCCTCGCAGGCCAGAGTCTGCCGTCTGTTCAGCACCGCCTCGCGCCCGTCTGCCAGCGCCGTCTAAGCTGCCTGTCTGCCCAGCGCCGTCTGAGCCCCGTCTGCCCAGCGCCATCTGAGCCGCCGTCTGCCGCGCCATCTGAGCCGCCCGTCTGCCCAGCGCCATCTGAGCCGCCCGTCTGCCAGCGCCATCTGAGCAGCCCGTCTGCCCAGCGCTTCTGAGCCCTTCTGTCCTGAGCCGCTAGAGCCGCCCGTCAGTCAGGAGCCGCTAGAGCGTCCATCAGTCAGGAGCCGCCAGAGCCGTCCGCCAGCAGGAGTCGCCAGAGCCGCCCGCCAGTCAAGAGCCGCCCAGAGTCGCCCGCCAGTCAGGAGCTGCAGAGCCGCCAGTCAGTCATGAGCCGCCAGTTAGTCATGAGCTGCCTTTTAGTCATGAGCTGCCTTTCAGTCCGGAGCTACCCCTCAGTCCGGAACTGCCTTTCAGTCCGGAGCTGGCCTTGTCATTCCGGAGCTGCCCCTCAGTCCTGAGCCTACCCCTCAGTCCTGAGCTGCCCCTCAGTCCGGAGCTGCCCCTCAGTCCGGAGCTACCCCTCAGTCCTGAACTGCCCCTCAGTCCGAGCTACCCCTCAGTCCGGAGCTGCCCCTCAGTCCGGCTACCCCTCAGTCCTGAACTGCCCCTCCAGTCCGGAGCTACCCCTCAGTCGGAGCTGCCCCTCAGTCCAGAGGCGCCCCTCAGTCCAGTGGACATTTAGGAGGGTCGCCGTCCTCAGGAAGCCACGGAAGCGGGTATTGACTATGGTGGAAGTCACGTCATGTTCACGTTTGATCCTTTAATTTCTTGTTTTTTAGTCTTCAGTTAGTTGGTTCAGGGCGTAGGTTGGGTGGGCAGTCTATGTTCTGTGTTCTATGTTTAGGTTTCATGGGCCTGATATGGTTCTCAATCAAGAGCAGGTAGTTTTTCATTGTCTCTGATTGGGAACCATATTTAGGTAGCGCCGTTTTCACTCGTTGTTTGTGGGTGTTTGTTTCCTGTGTCAGTGTTTGTTGCCACACGGGACTGTTTTCGGTTAGGATTACTTGTTATTTGTATTTGTGTCATGTTCAGTTTGTTTACTATTAAAAAACATGGACACTTACCACGCTGCGTTCTTGGTCCGATCCCTGCTACACCTCCTCTTCAGACAAGTGTTAGTGTTCTGCTGGTTAGTCTGCATCATGTTTAAAGTGTGCTTGCCTGGTTAGTCGTCATCATGTTTAGTGTTCTGCCTGTTTAGTCTGTCATCATGTTTAGTGCTCTCCCTGGTTAGTCTGTTCATCATGTTTGTTCTCCCTGCTTATGTCTGTCATCATGTTTAGTGTTCTCCCTGCTAGTCTGTCATTCATGTTTAGTGTTCTGGCGCTGAGTAGTCTGTCATCATAGTTTAGTTGGTTCTGCCTTGGTTGAGTCTGTATCATTTTTAATTGTTCTCCTGGTTAGTCTGTCATTCATGTTTAGTGTTCTCCTGCTTAGTTCTGTCATCATGTTTAGTGTGCTGCTGGTTAGGTCTGTGCATCATGTTTAGTGTTCTCGCCTGTTAGTCTGTCATCATGTTTAGTGTGCTGCCTGAGTTAGTCTGTCATCATGTTGATGTTCTGGCCTGTTTAGTCTGTCATCATGTTTAGTGCTCTCCCTGGTTAGTCTGTCATCATGTTTAGTGTTCTCCCTGCTAGGTCTGTCATTATTGTTTAGTGTTACTCCCTGCTTAGTTCTGTCATCATGGTTAGTGTTCTGCCTGGTTAGTCTGTCATCATGTTAGTGTTCTGCCTGGTTAGTTTGTCATCATTTTTTAAATGTTCTGCCTGGTTTAGTGCTGCATCATGTTTAGTGTTTCTCCCCGTGGTTAGTTCTGTCATCATGTTTCAGTGTTCTTTCCCTGCTTAGTTGTGCACCGTTCTTGACTTTATTTCCCTTTGGTTTTGTGCTTTAGTTAGTGTCAGGTACGTTGAGTTGGGTGGGCATGTCTTGTTCTGTGTTTCTATGTTCTTAGGTTTGTCATGTTGCCTGATATAGGTTTTCAATCAGAGGCAGGTGTGTTTCATTGTCTCTGATTGGGAACATATTTAGGTAGCCTGTTCACTGTGTGGTTTGGGGTGTTTTTTCCTGGTGTCATGTTGTCTGCACCTGGACTGTTTTCGGTTAGGTATTACTTTGTATTTTATATTTGTGTCTGTTCTGTGTTTTTAGTAAAACATGCAACACTTAACCACGCTGCGTTCTTGGTCCGATCCCTGCACACAAATCTTAGCCGTTACAGAACACACCACCAACCAGAACCAAGCAGCGTGTATCAAGTGCAGTTGCGCAGCAGCAGCAAGAGACACAGGATGTCATGGACTGTGTCGAGTGATTCTTGTATGGAAACGACCCTGGGACTCAGCCAGGAGGGAATATCGCCGTCAGGGCAGAGTTGAGGCCAGCGAAGGCAGAGAGGCGCTGTTAGTGAGGAAGCAGCACGGCGGCGCGGTTGGAAGCCCGAGAGTGCGCCCCCAAAATTTCATTGGGGTGGCACCACGGGGAGGTGTGGCGAGACAGTAGAGGGCTATTCCACCATCGCCGCCACTGGCCTGGCTACGGGGAGCATCAGCCAGGTAGGGGTGGTGGGGGGCTCGGTGCTAGCAAGAGCTCCAGTACGCCTTCACGTCCGTGGTGTCTATCCAAGTACCACCAGTGCCAAAACACACGCACCAGGCTTCCTGTGGGCGTCTCCGGAGGTCCAGTACGCCCTGTTCCTGCTCCCCCACTCGCCCAATAGGTGCGTGTGTACCCAGTCCGGACCACCAGTTCCTGGCACCACACCTCAGCCTCCTGTGCGTGCTTCCAGAGTCCGTGCCTGTCCTGCTCCCCGCACCTCGGCCCAGTGGGTGGTGGACCCAGTCCGAACCCAGTCCGGCACCACCACCAAGCCATCCTGTGCGTCTCCAGAGCCTTGAGTACGCCTGTTTGCTCCTCCGACCGCCCCAGTGGATGCATGTCGCCAGTCCGGTATCACCAGTTCCGGGACCACGCACCAGGGCCTACTGTGCGCTGTCTCAGCAGGCCAGAGTTCTGCCGTCCCTCTCAGACCGCCTGCGCTGCGTTGTCCAGCGCCGTCTGCGCCTGTCATGCCAGCGCCGTCTGAGCTGCCCGCTGCGCGGCCATTGGCGCGCTGCGCGGCCATCTGAGCCGCCCGTTGCCCAGCCCCATCTGAGCCGCCCGTCAGCCCAGCGCCATCTGAGTCGGCCAGCCCGTCGATCAGACCCCAGCCGCCTTCTGAGCCTGCCCTCTGTCTGAGCCGCTAAGAGCCGCCCGTCAGTCAGAGCGCAGAGCCGTGTCCAGTCAGTGCAGAGCGCCAGACGCGTCGTCAGTCAGGAGTCGCCAGAAGCGCCCGCCAGTCAAGAGCCGCCAGAGACCGCCGGCCAGCGGAGTCAGAGCCGCTGCCAGTAAGCGCCAGTCAGTCATGAGCTCGCCAGTTAGTCAATGAGCGATGCCTTTTCGTCCGGGTGCCTTACCAGACCCTTCAGTCCGGAGCGCCTTTCAGTCCGGAGCTGCCTTGTCAGTCCGGGAAGCTGCCACCTCAGTTCCTGAGCTCCCCTCAGTCCTGAGCTTTGCCCCTCAGTCCGGAGCTGCCCCTCAGTACCGGAAGCTGCCCCTCCAGTCCGGAGCTACCCCTCAGTCCCTGAACTGGCCCCCTCAAGTCGCGAGCCTACCCCTCAGTCGAGCTGCCCCCTCAGTCGGAGCTACCCCTTCAGTCCTGAACTGCCCCTCAGTTCCGGAGGGCTACCCCTCAGTCCGCGAGCTGCCCTCAGTCCAGAGGCGCCCCTCAGTCCAGTGGGGACATTTGGATGGTCGCCGTTCCTTAGGAAGCCACGAAGCGGTTATGACTATGGTTGAGTTCACGTCACTGTCATCCGTTCTGACCTTTATTTCCTTTGATTTTAGTTCTTCCAGTTAGTTGGTTCAGGGCGTGAGTTGGGGTGGGCAGTTCTATGTCTGGCGTTTCTATGTTTAGGTTTGGTTCATTGTGCCTGATATGGTTGCTCAATCAGAGGGTCAGGTATTTTTCATTTGTCTCTATCGTTGAACCATATTTAGGTAGCCCGTGGTTCACTCTTGGTTTGTGGTGTTTTGTTTCCTGTGTCAGTGTATTGTGCCAACGGGACTGTTTTCGGTTAGGATTACTATTGTTTATTTTGTATTCTTGTGTCATGTTCAGTTGTTTCTATTAAGAAACATGGACAACTTTACCACGCTGCGTCTTGGTCCGATCCCTGCTACACCTCCTCTTCAGACGAAGTTTGTTTCAGTTTGTGTCTCATTTACCCGCTGGTTAGTCGTGTCACGTCAGTGGTCCCCTTTAGTTTGTTCTGTAGCTCCCTGCTTAGTCTGTCATCATGTTTAGTGCTCTCCTCTGGTAGTCCTGTCATCATTTATAGTTGCTGCTGCTTTAGTCATGTCATCATGTTTTAGTTGTCTGCCTGGTTAGTCTGTTCGTAGTTCCTAGTTGTATCATTTAGTCTTTCTCCCTGTTTAGATCTTGTCATCATGTTTTAGTGTCTCTCCCTGTAGTTCTGTCATCATGTTTAGTGCTCTCCCTGGTTAGTCTTCATCAGTGGTGAAAAGACACTTAAAATAAAATGTAATTAATGATTAATATTAAATCAACCCTCTTATGGCTGGCAGTCAAATAAGAAATAATAATAATAAACTATGCACTCAGAATTCACTAGAATTCATTAGTTATCCTGATTAGATCACTTTTATCCATTAGACTTGATGAAGCACTTTAGCTTCCTACCCCGCTAACCTGGATTTCATAACAATCATGGACGGGTGAGAAACAGGTCTATGACCTTAAGTGAAAACCCTTACTTGCATCACAGCGGTACCAACTGCTGTCAGGTCGAGAGTACGACTTTTCAGGGGCATATTTGGAAAAGATGAAATTTTAAGACTGTAGCACCCGACCTTAACTACCAATGCGACCCTACAGAAAGCACTTGGAAAGCCAATTCAACAAACTTCGGGAGCAAGAAAGCTGACCACTTTGAGCGCACAGGTTGACTTGCGATGACCAGAAGATGTTCTCACAGCTGGAAAAAGCGTGTACTGTGACAAGACATCAAGGTGAACCTCTTTCAGCCACATTTGACCTCAGCCAGTCCGCGAGCAAACCTTAGCCAGCTGATGCGGTATTTAGCGCTTTGATTTGAGTTACAGCACCAACATTCAATCAGTACTGCCACAGTGGCAAGACAAACTAGCTGAGGACTATACCCACAAGCTTATACCTTCAGAGATATAAAGATGTGACACTCAAGCCAAAGAAACAAACATGAAACGTCAGGAGACAATGGTTGAACATTCGATAGTGATATGTGAGAACCACCCATCATTGGTATGT
>NC_036861.1:1192446-1198102 GCF_002910315.2 Salvelinus sp. IW2-2015
CAGTAAGTAGGGTTAAATAGTACTACTAAAAGGTAGGGGTTAAAATAGACTACTAATACTAAGGTAGGGTTAATAGTACTACTAACAGAAAGTAGGGGTTAAATAGACTACTAATTACTAAGTAGGAGTTAAATAGTACTACTAAATACTAAGGTAGGGTTAAATAGTACTATAACAGCTAAGGTAGGGGTTGTAATAGTACTACGTAATATAAGTAGGGTTAAAATAGTACTACTAAAATAAGGTAGGGGTTAAATAGTACAAACTAACAATAAGTTAGGGTTAAACTAGTACTACTAACAAAAGGTAGGGGTTAAAAGTACTACTGAAACAATTAAGTAGGGGTTAAATTAGTACTACTACATACTAAGTAGGGTTAAATAGTACTGGGCCGAAGAAAAAGAAAGAGACTAATTACTAAGGTAGGGTTAAATGTACTACTAACAATAAGTAGGGTTAAATAGTACTACTAATACTTAAGGTAGGGTTAAATATACTACTATACTAAGGTAGGGTTAAATAGTACTACTAACAATAAGGTAGGGTTAAATAGCTACTACTAACAATAAGGAGGCTATTACCAGTACCACTAATACTAAGGTAGGGGTTTTTAAATAGTACTTACTTAACAAATAAGGTGGGGTTAAATAGTACTACTAATACTAAGGTAGGGTAAATTAGTACTAAAACTAACAATAAGTAGGGTTAATAGTACTACTAACATAAGGTAGGGGTTAAATAGTTTACTACTAAACAATAAGGTAGGGTAAATAGTACTACTTAATACTAAACCACTACAGACACCTGTCATGGCTCAAGAGAGCCGGAAAAAGCTCTGAGGTTTAAGGACAACTGGACCGGGCCAGTCCTCTCACGTAAGGGTTTCGGGTTTAGCCCCCCGGTTTAACACACTGAATAAACACTACCTAATTCACAATTGGCACACTGTTCCCTTACAGTCTAGGCTTGGACCTGGTCAAAATATTGTCCACTATGAGAAGTAGGGAGCCAATTGAGACGCAGCCTGGAGGGTTTAGGTGCAAACTTCTTCAGCTGTCAGGGAGACGGAGCGTCAGAGATCCAGCCAGCATGGAGGCTGGGACTCACCGGCTTCCACTGGGCCCAGGCAGACGCCACCCCGTCTGGTAGAGGAAGGCCCTAGGCAGGGCTTGACCTGGTTGTTGTGCTGTGTGTGTGTGTGTGTGTGTGTTGTGTGTGTGTGTGTGTGTGTGCGTGTGTGCGTGGCGTGCGTGTGTTTTTTGTTGTGTGTGGTGTTAATCTACACCATGTAAAGTTATACAAAAACACAGTCAATAGCACTCTTGCTCTCGCAGAAACACATTCAGTAACAAGTGGCTGAGTTTTGCAGCGCACCACACACACACACCACACACACACACACACACACACACACAACACACACACAACACACACACACACACACACACACCACAACACACCACACAACCACACACACACACATCTCTTTTCATAATGAGCAGCCCCATGCTGTCATTTCAGAAGTGCTCTCTTCTTCTTTCAGGAAAGGAAAGGAGGAGCGGAAAGAATGAGAAAAGCCACATTTTACTGAAGAAAAACAAAAAGCTCAGCGCGGCATGAGTCAGAGTCTCATGAGACCAAGGGAGGACCATCCCAAATGGATCCAGCGCGGCCCATGAGGTCCAGAGTTCACTTGAGCCCAAGGGAGGGACCATCCCAAATGGCTCCGCGCGGCCCATGAGGTCAGACGTTCACTGAGACCAAGGGAGACCGTCCCAAATGGCTCCAGCGCGGCCCATGAGGTCAGAGTTCATGAGGACGCAAGGAGACCGTCCCAAATGGCTCCAGCGCGGCCCATGAGTCGAGTATCACTGAGACCAAGGAGACCATCCCAAAGTGGCTCCAGCGTGGCCCATGAGGTCAGAGGTTCACTGAGACCAGGGAGACCGTCCCAAATGGTTCCAGCGCGGCCCATGAGGTCAGAGTTCCCCGAGACCAAGGAAGACCGTCCCAAATGGCTCCAGCACGGGCCCCATGAGGTCAAATTCACCGATACCAAGGAAGCCGTCCCAAATGCTCCAGCACGCCCATGAGGTCAGAGTCACCGAGACAAGGAAGGACCGTCCCAAATGGCGCCAGCGTGGCCAATGAGGTCAAAGTTCACCGGACCAAGGAAGACCTGCCCAAATGGCTCCCTATTCCTTACATATGCCACTACATTTACCCAGTGTCCATATATGAGCCCTGAGTCCAAATGTTAGGTCATTACTAGGGAACAGGAAGCTCTATGTGCCTGTCAATACTAGTGCATTACACAGGAACAGGAAGCTCTATGGGCCTGGTCAATACTCAGTCGCATTACACAGGGAACAGGAAGCTCTATGGCACTTGGGTCAATTTACTAGTGCTTACACAGGGAACAGGAAGCTCTATGGGCCTGGGTCAATTACTAGTGCATCACAGAACAGGAAGCTCTATGGGCCTGGTCAAATACTAGTGCATTACACAGGGAACAGGAAGCTCTATGGGCCTGGTCAATACTAGTGCATTATACAGGGAACAGGAAGCTCTTATGGGCCTGCGATCAATACTAGGTCATTACGTAGGGAACAGGAACTTCTATGGGTGTCTGGTCAATACTAGCTGCATTACACAGAGAACAGGAAGCTCTATGGGCCTGGGTCAATACTAGAGCAGTTACAACAGGGAACAGGGAAGCTCTATGGGCCTGTCAATACAGGGCATTACGCTAGGGAACAGGAAGCTTCTATGGGCCTGGTCAATACTAGAGCATTACACAGGAACAGGAAGCTCTATGCGGCCTGGCAAATGTAGGGCATTACACAGGGAACAGAAGCCTATGAGCCTGGTCCAATACTAGTGCATTCGTCACAGGAACACCAAAGGGATGCTAGGAACATGCGTGAGTGACAGGGCCTTCTAGCATGGCTTCCCCCCTCGGGTTCCGCTAATGCTAGGCTAATTTGCTAACCGCTAGGCTACGGTGTTAGTCAAACATGCATTTACCCATACACAGCTGGCTGGCGCTAACGCTAGGCAATTTCGCTAACTCTGTTACCCACTGGGAACTTTATTTCTCCATCAGTCCGACTGACTTCGCTTAAACTCAGTGATTTTGTTCCCAAATTGAATCCTATTCCCTACATAACAACACTACTTTTTGACCATGGCCCATTTGGACGCGTCCAGGTAATTAGCTCGATGCAACTGGTTATCGCGGATCGCTTTAGCTAATTTACAAGCTTAAGGGTCACATGCAGGGATTGGCTTTAACCAGTTAGATTTAACCATAAGGGAGAGAGGTAAAGGCATCCCAAATGGGACCCTATTCCCTAATAAGTGACACTACTTAGACCAGAGCCCTATTCCCTATATAGTGAACTACTAGTGACCAGAGCCTATTCCCTATATATAGTGACTACTTAGACCAGAGCCCGTATTCCCTACTATTAGTGACTACTTTAGACCAGAGCCCTATTCCCTATATATAGTGAACTACTAGTGACCAGAGCCCTATTCCATATATAGTGAACTACTTAGACCAGAGCCCTATTCCCTATATAGTGAACTACTAGACCAGAGCCTATTCCCTATTAGTGAACTACTTAGACCAGAGCCCTATTCCCTATATAGTGACTACTAGTGACCAGAGCCCTATCCCTAATAGTGACACTACTTAGACCAGGGCCTATTCCCTATATAGTGTACTACTTAGGACCAGAGCCCTATTCCCTATATAGTGAACTACTAGTGACCAGAGCCCTATTCCCTATATAGTGAACTACTAGTGACCAGAGCCATATTCCCTATATAGTGAACTACTGGTGACCAGAGCCCTATTCCCCATATAGTGAACTACTGGTGACCAGAGCCCTATTCCCTATATAGTGAACTACTAGTGACCAGAACCCTGGTAAGGAGTATTGCTCTAAATAGGGGATTTGGGAAGCAGGCTATGACACAAGTCCAGATACCTCACTTCCTGTCCAGCGTGTTTCATTGTCAGCTACTTCCTGTTTATCGACTCATGTACTGTTCTACCCTAGTAAACCCTTCTGATTGGATGATGGTGTGAGGAGAGGAGGAGGGTGGTGGGAGAGATAACTATTAACATATATCTATCCCCAACAGACCATTACCTTCTACTGAGCCCGTCCACTATGTATTGTAACGTAAACTGRGATTCCTGTCTGAAGGACAGACCATATTGACTTCTCTCTCCAGGGACACCTCACCTTGGGGAACTTCCCAAAACTTGTTTTAGGAAAAATAAAGGAGATTATATTCTGCTATATTATGTTTTAATGTGTTCTACTATATTCTATTMTATTATATTCTACTATATTATATTCTACTTTATTGTACTATATTCTATTCTACTGTATTCTATTCTACTATATTATATTCTACTTTATTGTACTATATTCTATTCTACTGTATTCATATTATATTTGGCTTTCTACTATGTTCGACTTGATTCTACTTTATTGTGCTATATTCTATTCTACTATATTATACTGTGTTCAATATTACTACATTCTATTATATTCTACTGTATTCTACTATATTCTATTCTGCTCTATTCTACTATATTAGACTATTCTACTATATTAGACTCGATTCTACTATATTAGACTCGATTCTACTATATTAGACTCTATTCTACTATATTAGACTATTCTACTATATTAGACTCTATTCTACTATATTAGACTCTATTCTACTATATTAGACTCTATTCTACTATATTAGACTCTATTCTACTATATTGGACTCTTACTCTTTTCTACTCTATGTATGTGTGTCAAACCTCCTACTCCTTACGTAAATGTTTAAGTATCTTAGTAATTAGACAGGAAGTAGAGGGGTGACTGACGAGGTGACACCATAAACTGTTTGTCTTTCCTTAGTAAGATGAGGACAGTAGAGGGGTGAAACTGAGGAGGTGACACCAAACTGTCCGCCCTCCGTGTAAAATGCTATAACGCTCTCTAAAGTCCACACCTCCAGATCATAAACTGGGTGATAAAACAAAACCTAGACACTTACTAATTGGTTTATCATATCATTTAATTAAACAATTCATCATTAACCTGATTTTCTTGTTTAAATTAAACAAAATCTTAAAGGAATTGTTAGCTGTTTATTTTTTAATTCGATATTTGATAAGGAGTGTTGCGACACCTGAATTCAAAAACGGAATGACTTTTGGCCTGCATTGCACGTCGGACAGCACTGGGTGGCACTGTTTCACCATGTAGAACTCCTGTCCCTTCAGTTTTCCAATGGCTATCTGGTAATGACTCCTACTGCCAGCAGTTAGATAGTTACTCGCACTTCTCAGTTAGTTCAGACCATCCTGTAATCGACTCCTACTGCGAGTTAGACTAGTACTAGCAGAGCCGCAGTTTATTCTCAGACCATCTGGTAATGACTTCCATCAATCTGCACAGTTAGATAGTACTGGCACCTGTTGTAGTTCAGACCATACTGGTAATGGACACCTATGCACAGTTTAGTACAGACCATCTGGTGTAATTGGCTCCTATTCTGCAGAGTTAGAATAGATCATCATGAAGACAGGTAGTTTCTAAGACCATCTGAGTAATCGAGACTCACTACGTTCGCACAGTTA
>NC_036861.1:1200575-1215645 GCF_002910315.2 Salvelinus sp. IW2-2015
CACGGTTTTTAACAGATATCCAGGGCACATCAACACTCAGACCTCATTTACTAGATAGCCAGGGGCAACTCCAACTCAGACCTCATTTAGATAGCCAGGGGCACTCCAACTCACCGTCATTTACAGATAGCCAGGGGCACACTAACACTCAGAACTCATTTACAGATAGCAGGGGCACACTCCAACACTCGACTCTCATTTACAGATAGCCAGGGGCACACTCCACACTCAGACCTATTTACAGATAGCCAGGGGCCACTCCAACACTCAGACTCATTTACAGATAGCCAGGGGGCTACCTCAACACTCAGACCTCATTTACAGATAGCCAGGGGCTAGACTCATACACAGACTATTTACAGATAGCCGGGGCTACACTCAACCTCAGACCTCATTTACAGATAGCAGGGGGCACACCCAACACTCAGACCTCATTTACAGATAGCAGGGGCACACTCCAACACTCAGCCTATTTACAGATAGCCAGGGGGACACTCCAACACTCAGACTCATTTACAGATAGCCAGGGGCACACTCCAACACTCAGACTCATTTACAGATAGCCAGGGGCACACTCAACCTCAGACCTCATTTACAGATAGCCAGGGGCACACTCCAACACTCAGACTCATTTAAAGATAGCCAGGGGACACTCCAACACTCAGCTCTACAGATAGCCAGGGGGCCACTCCACCTCAGACCTCATTTACAGATAGCCAGGGGGCACACTCCAACACTCAGACCTCATTTACAGATAGCAGGGGGCTAGACTCCAACATCTCAGACCTCATTTCAGATAGCAGGGGCTAGCACTCCAACACTCAGACTCATTTACAGATAGCCAGGGGGCACTCCACACTCAGACTCATTTACAGATAGCCAGGGGCACATCCAACACTCAGACCTCATTTACAGATAGCCAGGGGCAACTCCAACACTCAGACCTCATTTACAGATAGCCAGGGGACACTCCAACACTCAGACCTCATTTACAGATAGCAGGGGGCACTCCAACACTCAGCCTCATTTACAGATAGCCAGGGGGCACACTCAACCCTCAGACTCATTTACAGATAGCCAGGGGCACACTCAACACTCAGACCTCATTTACAGATAGCCAGGGGGCCACTCCCACTCAAACCTCTTTACGATAGCCAGGGGGCACTCCAACATCAGACACTCATTTACAGATAGCCAGGGGCACACTCCAACACTCAGACCTCATTACAGATAGCCAGGGGGCTAGACTCCAACACTCAGACCTCATTTCAGATAGCCGGGAATCCAACCTCACTATTTACAGATAGCCAGGGGGCAACTCCAACACTCAGACCTCATTTTACAGATAGCCAGGGGCACACTCCAACACTAGACTCATTTACAGATAGCAGGGGCACACTCCAACACTCAGACCTCATTTCCAGATCATCCGGGGCACACTCCCACTCAACTCATTTCAGATAGCAGGGGGCACACTCCAACACTCAGACCTCATTTACAGATAGCCAGGGGCTAGACTCCAACACTCAACTCATTTTCAGATAGCCGGGGGCACACTCAACACTCAGACCTCATTTACGATAGCCAGGGGGACAACTCCCCACTCAGACCTCATTTACGAATAGCCAGGGGGCACCTCAACACTCAGACTCATTACCGATAGCCAGGGGCACACTCAACACTCAGACCTCATTTACAGATAGCCAGGGGGCACAACTTCCAACATCAGACCTCATTTATCAGATAGCAGGGGGCACACTCCAACACTCAGCCTCATTTACGATAGCCAGGGGCCACACTCCAACATCAGCTCATTTAAGATAGCCAGGGGACACTCAACCTCAGACTTTTACAGATAGCCAGGGGGCACACTCCAACATAACTCATTTACAGATAGCCAGGGGGCACACTCCAACACAGACTCATTTACAGATAGCCAGGGGGACTCCAACACTCAGACCTCATTTACAGATAGCAGGGGCACACTCCAACATCAGACCTCATTTACAGATAGCAGGGGACTCAACAGCCTCATTTACAGTAAGCAGGGGCAGACTCCACTCACGTCATTAAGAAGCCAGGGGTAGACTCCAACACTCAGACCTATTTACAGATAGCCAGGGGCTAGACTCCAACTCAGACCTCATTTACAAACAGCTTTGTGCTTAGTGAGTCTGTCAGATCAGAGGAAGATGGATGACCAGAGTTCTCTTGATAAGTGTGTGAATTGGACATTTTCTGTCCTGGGAAAATGTATGGAGTAAAAGTACATCAATTTCTTAGAAATGTAGTGAAGTAAAGAGTAAAGGTTTTTCAAAAATATAATAGTAGGCCTCCCTAGTATGCAGCGGTCTAAGGCTGCATCGCATCGTCTAAGGCACTGCTCGTAGGGTCTGAAGACTGCATCTAGCGTCTAAGGCCTGCATCTCAGCGGTCTAAGCAGCTGCATCTCGCGTCTAAGGGACTGCATCTCAGCGTCTAAGGTGCATCTCAGCGGTCTAAGGACTACGTCTAGCTGATCTAGCGGTCTAAGGCACTGCATCTCAGCGGTCTAAGGCACTGCATCTCAGCGGTCTAAGGGACTGCATCTCAGGTTCTAGGCCCTGCATCAGCGGTCTAAGACTGCATCTCAGCGGTCTAAGGCCCTGCATCTCAGCGGTCTAAGGGACTGCATCGTAGCGGTCTAAGGCAATGCACTCGTAAGCGGTCTAGGCTACATGGCTCTAGCGGTCTAAGGCACTGCATGCAGCGGTCTAAGGCACTGCATCGCGCGGTCTAAGCAGCATCCAGCGGTCTAAGGCACTGCATCGCAGCGGTTAAAGCACTGCATCGCGCGGTCTAAAGGGACTGCATCGTAGCGGTCTAAGGCACTGCATGTCAGCGGTCTAAGGATCTAGCAATGCTCTAGCGGTCTAAGGCACTGCATTCAGCGGTCTAAGCATCTGCATAGCGCAGGGTCTTAAGGCACTGCATCGCAGCGGTCTAGCACTGCATCTAGGGTCTAAAGGGACTGCATTCGAGCGTGTCTAAGGCACTGCATCTCAGCGGTCTAAGCCCTGCATTCTCAGCGGTCTAAGGCGGATCGTAGCGGTCTAAGGACTGCATCGTAGCGGTCTAAGGCACTGCATCTCAGCGGTCTAAGGCACTGCATCGCAGCGGCTAAGGCTGCATCTACAGCGGTCTAGGCACTGCATCGCAGGTTCTAAGGCATGCATCTCAGCGGTCTAAGGCACTGCATGCATCGGAAGCTGCTCGCATCGGTCTAAGACTGCATCTCAGGGTCTAAGGCACTGCATCAGCGTCTAAGCACGCTGAGTCTAGGCTGCTCGGCGTCTAGACGCTTACTCAAGGCACGCATCTCAGGTCTAGGCCTGCATACGCTCTAAGGCTGCATCGCAGCGGTCTAGGCCTGCATCTCAGCGGTCTAAGGCCTGCATGCATCGGTCTAGCATGCATCGCGCGTCTAAGGCTGCTTCAGCGTCTAAGGCCTGCATCTCAGCGGTCTAAGGCTGCTGCGCGTGCGTTACTACTAATATCCTGGTCCATACCAGGCTGTGTCGCAGCGCTAGCTGGTTACTACATATCCTGGTCATACCAGGCTGTGTCGCAGCGCTAGCTGCGTTACTACAATATCTGGTCCATACCAGGCTGTGTGCAGCGCTAGCGCGTTACTACATATCCTGGTCATCCAGGCTGTGTCGCAGCGCAAGCTGCGTTACTACATATCCTGGTCCCATACCAGGCTGTTGTGCAGCGCTAGCTGCGTTACTACATATCCTGTCTCATACCAGGCTGTGTCGCAGCGCAGCTGGTTACTACTATCTGTCCATCAGGTGTGTGCAGCGTAGCTGCGTTACTACATATCTGGTCCATACAGGCTGTGTCGCAGCGCTAGCTGCGTTACTACATATCCTGGTCCATACGGCTGTGTCGCAGCGCTAGCGCGTTTACATCTCTGGTCCATCAAGGCTGTGTCGCAGCGCTAGCTGGTTACTACATATCCTGGTCCATCCAGGCTGTGTCGCAGCGCTAGCTGGTTACTACATATCCTGGTCCATACAGGCTGTGTCGCAGCGCTAGCTGCGTTACACTATCCTGGTCCATACGGTGTGTCGCAGCGCAGCTGCGTTACTACATATTCTGGTCCATACCAGGCTGTGTCGCAGCGCTAGCTGCGTTACTACATATCCTGGTCCCATACCAGGCTGTGTGCAGCGCTAGCTGCGTTACTACATCCTGGTCCCATACCAGGCTGGTTGCGCGCTGCTGCGTTACTACATATCCTGGTCCATACCAGGCTGTGTCGCAGCGTAGCTGCGTTACTACATTCCTGGTCCCATAACGCTGTGTTGACGCTAGCTTGCGTTACTAATATCCTGGTCCATACAGGCTGTGGCGCAGCGCTAGCTGCGTTACTACTTCCTGGTCCATACCAGGCTGTGTTGCAGCGCTAGCTGCGTTACTAAATATCCTGGTCCATACCAGGCTGTGTGCAGCGCTAGCTGCGTTACTACATATCCTGGTCCCATAACAGCGTGTCGCAGCGCTAGCTGCGTTACTACATATCTGGTCCATACCAGGCTGTGTTGCAGCGCTAGCTGCGTTACTACATATCTGGTCCCATACCAGGCTGTGTGCAGCGTAGCTGCGTTACTACATTCCTGGTCCCATACCAGGCTGTGTCGCAGGCTAGTGCGTTACTACATATCTGGTCCATACCAGCGGTCCAGCCAGCTGCGTTACTACATATCTGGTCCCATACAGGCTGTGTTGCAGGCTGCTGCTTACTACTATCCTGGTCCATACACAGGCTGTGTGCAGCGCTAGTGCTTACTAATATTGCTGTCATACCAGCGTGTGCAGCGCTAGCTGCGTTACATAATCCTGGTCCCATACCAGGCTGTGTCGCAGCGCTAGCTGCGTTACTACATATCCTGGTCCATACCAGGCTGTGTCGCAGCGCTAGCTGCGTTACTACATATCCTGGTCCCATACCAGGCTGTGTCGCAGCGCTAGCTGCGTTACTACATATCCTGGTCCCATACCAGGCTGTGTCGCAGCGCTAGCTGCGTTACTACATATCTGGTCCCATACCAGGCTGTGTCGCAGCGCTAGCTGCGTTACTACATATCCTGGTCCATACCAGGCTGTGTTGCAGCGCTAGCTGCGTTACTCACATATCCTGGTCCATACCAGGCTGTGTGCAGCGCTAGCTGCGTTTACACATATCCTGGTCCATACCAGGCTGTGTGCAGCGCTAGCTGCGTTACTACATATATCTCGGTCCCATACCAGCTGTGTCGCAGCGTAGCTGCGTTACTACATATTGGTCCATACCAGGCTGTGTCGCAGCGCTAGCTGCGTTACTACATATCCTGGTCCATACCAGGCTGTGTGCAGCGCTAGCTGCGTTACTACATATCCTGGTCCATACCAGGCTGTGTCGCAGCGCTGCGTGCGTTACTACATATCCTGGTCCCATACCAGGCTGTGTCGCAGCGCTAGCTGCGTTACTACATCCTGGTCCCATACCAGGCTGTGTCGCAGCGCTAGCTGCGTTACTAATATCCTGGTCCATACCAGGCTGTGTCGCAGCGCTAGCTGCGTTACTACATATCCTGGTCCCATACCAGGCTGTGTCGCAGCGCTAGCTGCGTTACTACTATACTGGTCCCATACCAGGCTGTGTGCGAGCGTAGCTGGGTTACTACATACCTGGTCCATACCAGGCTGTGTCGCAGCGCTAGCTGCGTTACTACATATCCTGGTCCCATACCAGGCTGTGTCGCAGCGCTAGCTGCGTTACTACATATCCTGGTCCCATACAGGCTGTGTCGCAGCGCTAGCTGCGTTATACATATCTGGTCCATACCAGGCTGTGTCGCAGCGCTAGCTGCGTTACTACATATCCTGGTCCCATACAGGCTGTGTGCAGCGCTAGCTGCGTTACTAAATATCCTGGTCCCATACCAGGCTGTGTGCAGCGCTAGCTGCGTTACTACATATCTGGTCCCATACCAGGCTGTGTGCAGCGCTAGCTGCGTTACTACATATCCTGGTCCCATACAGGCTGTGTTGCAGCGCTGCTGCGTTACTAATATCCTGGTCCCATACCAGGCTGTGTTGCAGCGCTAGCTGCGTTAATATATATCTGGTCCCATACCAGGCTGTGTGCAGCGCTAGCTGCGTACTACATATCCTGGTCCATACCAGGCTGTGTTGCAGCGCTAGCTGCGTTACTACATATCCTGGTCCCATACCAGCTGGCCACAACCTGGAAACCCYTGAGGCGACACAAAATTGTCTCACGTCATCTGGGTTGGGGAGGGAAGGGTTCGGGGTGTCCTTGTCCCATAGTGCTCTAGCGAGTCCTGTGGCGGGCCGGGCACATGCAGGCTGACCCGGTTGCCAGTTGGACAGTGTTTCCTCCGACACATTGGTGCGGCTGGCTTCCGGGTTAAACGTGCCAAGTGTCAAGAAGCAGGAGGACGCATGGCTCTCGACCTTTCACCTCTCATGAGTCCACACGGGAGTTGCAGCGATGGGACAAGACTGTAACTACCATTTGGATATGACGCAAAAGGGTTAAAAAATGTTTTTATAATAATAAATAAATAATGTATATACAGTATATATAAATTTAAAGTACAGATACCCCCCCAAAGAATTTAAGTACTAGTACTTTCAAGTATTTTGACACCACTGCCTAGTCCCTATGTCTCAGATCACGGTGTATTATGGGATGTACCTCAGCCCAATCTGTCCCATTATACTTGTCAATATTTTTGCGAAGTCGGTCCAGACCAGGGACCTTGAGATTGTCAACCCAGCACCTTACTATAGCTGTAACGCCAAGAGATCTGAACCTCTTGGCTAGGTCGCTAGGTGTTGGGTCAAGGTCGCTACTATATTCAGGGAACAAGTATTGAAAAGTACATTAGATGAACACAGGATTAGCTTGAATACACACATTTGCTGTCATAAATAAATGAATAACCATGACCTTGTCTGGATTAAAGCAACATCCTAGACTGTTCTAGTGAACCAGATTGAATCAGAGAGTAACAGGAAATCCTGTCTCTTTGTTAATATTAAATCACCTAATGTGATTTCTGTGAAAGTCTGAGGGCGTCCCAAATTGCACCTAGTCAAAAGTAGTGCACTATTAAGGGAATAGGGTGCCATTTCAGATGGGCCCTGGTTAAAAGTAGTGCACTATTAATGGAATAGGGTGCCTTTTCAGATGCAGCCTTTGGACGTTTGTTGTGTACTTCAGAGATGAAAATCCCTGGCTCATAACGAGGTCATAAAGGCAAAAAATAGGGCAGGATTATACACTGGTGGGCCCCGTCCCAAATGGCCCCCTATTGGTCGATAGGGCTCTGTTCAAAAACAGTGCACTATGTAGCGAATAGGATGCTATTTGGGACGCAGATATACTGTAACGTAATATAACCAGGGACCTAGTTTAGGATTCCTCCCCTTTATCTCTTCTCCTCCCCTTTCCCCCTTCCCCCATCTCTTTTCCTCCTCCTTCCCCCATCTCTTCTCCTCTTCCTCCCTCGTTCTCTCCATCTCTTCTCCTCTTCCTCCCTCATTCCCTCCATCTCTTCCTCCTCCTCTTCCTCCTACTATCACCTCATTGTGACATAATTTCACAATGTTTATTATATAAACCAATCCACCATCAGAGGCCAACCAACGTAGCCAAAGAACTAGAAAACAATCACCTACAACAAATGGCTCCCTTCTCTCTGTTTCACTGCATTAGGTTCCCTTCATAACTCCACTTCAAAGGCTCCCATCTCTCAGTTTCACTGCATTAGGTTCTTCATAACTCCCTTTAAAGGATCCCATCTCTCAGTTTCACTGCATTAGGTTCCCTTCATAACTCCACTTTAAAGGCTCCCATCTCTCTGTTTCACTGCATTAGGTTCCCTTCATAACTCCACTTTAAAGGCTCCCATCTCTCTGTTTCACTGCATTAGGTTCCTTCATAACTCCACTTTAAAGGATCCCATCTCTCAGTTTCACTGCATTAGGTTCCCTTCATAACTCCACTTTAAAAGGATCCCATCTCTCTGTTTCACTGCATTAGGTTCCCTTCATAACTCCACTTTAAAGGCTCCCATCTCTCAGTTTCACTGCATTAGGTTCCCTTCATAACTCCACTTTAAAGGATCCCATCTCTCAGTTTCACTGCATTAGGTTCCCTCGTAACTCCACTTTAAAGGATCCCATCTCTCAGTTTCACTGCATTAGGTTCCCTTCATAACTCCACTTTAAAGGCTCCCATCTCTCAGTTTCACTGCATTAGGTCCCTTCATAACTCCACTTTAAAAGCTCCCATCTCTCTGTCTCACTGCATTAGGTTCCCTTCATAACTCCCAGTTTAAAAGGATCCCATCTCTCTGTTTCACTGCATTAGGTTCCCTTCATAACTCCAATATCCATACGAGAGAAACGTCTTCGATCAATACCCTTCAGTTGTGTTGTACTAAAATAAAACATTTTATTTTATGGGGCACGAGGCCATTGTTACGATGAAGCAGCCAGTTTAAGTGCCTTTGAGTGCACCGCTGCCTTCCAATAGAATCTCAACAGGCACATGTCACAGCGTCAACGATCATCTGTGACATGCTATTCCCTAGATGTTTCCATTCTGTCACATGATGATAGTTGTTGATGGTAGTGAAACCAGACGGAGAATACATTCTTTACCCAGCCGCATTCTAAATGCAATCGCCATGGTTACGTCTAGACGGGCCAACCGCTGAACTAAATGACAATCTACGAGATACATGTTCTGCTCATTCACCAGACCTCATGTTTCAGACTTGGCACAGTGTAAAATGTACATACACGACCGCAATGAATTCCATTATCCAGAATCACGCTCATTTGTCTCCAGAATGTCAACATAAAAGATTGCCACTCGCATCAAGGGAAATCATGCCTTGACATTCTCCGTCTAACAAACAGGGGTTGCTATGATGTGGTGGGCCGACCACCTTTAATAAAGCACTATGTCATACAGGAGTTGATCAACTATAGACCAGCGATGTAAATGCCAGCCTGGCTATTACCGGTATAAAGGTGCCTTTTGAGACACAGACATAGACAGGGATGCGTAGCCATAGACAGGGGGTTGTTGGGATGCGTCCTCCTCTTACAGGGCCAGGAGTGTTTCCACACCACAGGACCTGATAAATAGCATGTAACTGGGGCCCAGAGGTTTTACCAGGTCAGGGCATACAGCCTAGTCCCAGTTCCATTTGTGACAACTCTTGTATACAGTGCATTTGTATTCAGACCCCTTGACTTTTTTGACATTTTGTTACGTTAGTCTTCTTCTAAAACTGATAACATCTTTTTTTTAATTCAGCAATTCAATTGATTGGATGTGATTTGGAAAGGCACACACCTGTCTATATAAGGTCCCACAGTTGACAGTGCATGTCATAGCAAAAACCAAGCCATGAGGTCGAAGGAATTGTCCGTAGAGGTAAGAGACAGGATTTTGTCGACAGATCTGGGGAAGTGCACAAAAACATTTCTGCAGCATTGAAGGTCCCCAAGAACACAGTGGCCTCCATCATTCTTAAATGGAAGAAGTTCGGAACCACCAAGACACTTCACTTTTCTAGAGCTGGCCGCGCCGGCATACACTGAGCAATCGGTTGAGAAGGGCATTGGGTCAGGGGAGGTGACCAGAACCCGATAATGCACTCTGACAGAGCTCCAGAGTTCTTTGTGGAGATGGGAGAACCTTCCAGAAGGACAACATCTCTGCGCCCCACCAATCAGGCTGTTATGGTAGAGGTGGCCAGACAGAAGCACTCCCTCAGTAAAGGCACATGACAGCCACTTAGAGTTTGCAAAGGCACCTAAAGACTCTCAGACCATGAGAAACAAAATGCTTGGTCTGATAAAACGCCAAAATGTAACTCTTTTTGGCATGAATGCCAAAGGCGTTCACGTCTTGGAGGAACCTGGAGCATCCCTACAGTGAAAGCAGGTGGTGGGCAGCATCTTGTGTGGGGCCTTTGGTCAGGGACGGGAGTTAACAATATGTTTAAGGAGTTACCATATACTGTCTAGCAGAGCAGATATGGGAGGTCAGGATACATATGGGGAAGTGGTATGGGGTTCATTCGCTGTGTCATACTGCTCTTATAATAACACACGTATGGTCAGCTTAAACTCTACCATCACATAGAACATGTTTCATCCGGTTTAAGGACACTTTTACAGATGATCCAACACATGTGCACTGATTACTAACACACACAACATTAAAGCAGGGTCGTAAGAGTTCCCCATTAATCATCAATGCTCAAGGTGGTAGACGTTAAGCGAGACAGGCTTATCACGAGGATAAACAGCACCAGGTTTAGGTAACAATTGGTTCTCATCTTGATGGGGAGGACACTCTTAAGCGGGTTGTTTAACCACAAGCGGCATCATTGGACTAGAGACACTGACTGTTCTCCGAGAGGAGAAGACAAGCATATTAACCTGCTATTGTCTTCTGTTAGTTCTTTCTTTTCATTGGACGAACCAAAGCAGAGAACAGAAGAACACAATTTAGACTACTTCTGAGATGAGGAAAAAAAAACATTCTCCTGGGTCCAATTTTTCGCTAAAAATGGTTTGCCGACGATCTGTTGTATAAAAACTCATTTCGATCATCGATATCACCACGGGGAGCAGGCCAAAACAAGAAACGAACCAGAATGTTTTCCAAAGGGAACCGCTATTCCTAATATATGGCACTACTTTGACGCAGAACCTCTAGGACCCTATGGGCCGCTTGCTCAAAAGATAGTGGCACTTAAAGGAAATAGGGGTTCCATTTGGTTATGCAGACAAGCTCAGAGGAAAAATAACAGGGGTGGGAACAAACATGAATAACCAATAAGGGGGGTGGGTCACAAGAATTAGAACAACAATAACAAGAGGGTGGGGTGCACAACATTAAGACAACCAATTAACAAGGGGTGGGGTCACAAACCATTAAGACAAACAATAACAAGGGGTGGGGTCACAAACATTAAGAAAACATAAGGGGGGCAAACGAATGAAAAAACCTACAAGGGGGTGGGTCACAAACATAAAGAACAACCAATAAAGAGGGTGGGGTCACAAACATTAAGAACAAAACAATAACAAGGGGGTGTGGGGTCCAAAACATAAAGGAGAGAACCAATAACAAGGGTAGTGGGGTCACAAACATTAAGAAGAACCCAATAAAAGGTTGGTGTGGTGCACAAACATTAAAGGAACCAATAACAAGGGGGTTGGGTCACAAACATTGAAGAACAACCAATAACAAGGGGGTGGTGGTCAAAACATTAAGAACCACCAATAACAAGCGGGGTTGTGGTCACAAACATTTAAGAACAACAATAACAAGGGGGTGTGGGGTTCACAAACATAAAGAAGAACCACATAACAAAAGGGTGTGGTACATAAACATTAAGAAAACGCAATAACCAAGGGGGTGGGGTCACAACTTTAAGAACAACCAATAACAAAGAGGGTTGGGGTCACAAACATTAAGAAACAAACCAATAACAAGGGGGTGGGTCACAAACATTAGGAAGAACCAATAACAAAGGGGTGGGTCACAAACATTAAGAACAACCAATTAACAGGGGGTGTGGTCAACAAACATAAAGAAGAACCAATACAAGGGGGGGGGTACAACGATTAAGAACAACCAATAAAAGGGGTGGGTCACAACAACATTAAGAACAACCAATAACAAAGAGGTGGGGTCACAAACATTAAGAACAACAAATTACTAAGCGGGTGGGGTCACAAACATAAGAAACAACCAATAACAAGGGGGGGGGTCACAAACATTAGAAGGAACCAATAACAAAGGGGTGGGGTCACAACATTAAGAACAACCATAACAAGGGGTGGGGTCACACACATTAGGAACAACCAATAACAAGGGGGTGGGGTCACAACATTAAGGAAGAACGAATACAATGAGGGTTGGCGTCACAAACATTAAGAACAACCAATACAAGGGGGTGGGGCACAAAACATAAGGAACCCATATAACAAGGGGGTGGGGTCACAAACATTTAAGAACAACAATAACAAAGGGGGTGGGGGTCACAAAACATAGAGAAGAACCAAAGAAACAAGAGGGTGGGTCACAAGAACATTTAAGCAACAACAATAACAAGGGGGGGTTGTTGGTTTCACAAACATAAAGAGACCAATAACAAGGGGGTGGGTCACAAAATTAAGAAGAACCAATAAAAAGAGTAAAAAGTGAGGTAGGGGTCACAAAACATTAAGAAGAGTTCATAGATTTAGCTGCTGTATCTTTCACCTAAAACGTTTTATGACAAAAATTAAAACAAATAATAAACAATCCAAACCTTCTGCCTGATTCCATCTAAAAATACTGTCAATATTGATTCATTTACTGATAAAATACATGGTGTCACATATTAAATTTACTGAAATTAAGGCTGACAACATTCCTCTAATTGATATTACACAATCTTCACAACAGAAAGCAGGAATACGCTTTGGAATTGTTACTTTTCCAAATACAAAATAGTTCGACAAACTTCTTATTTTCAGACCCAGAAAAAGTGGTAATTGAGGGCCGTCAGTTGTCAGTCAGTCTAACCTAGAGAGTTGGACGGTTGATTTTTAAAACGTTCATATCCGGTCTCACAGTAGACCTAAAGTGATTGGACACCTTTAATGCGTGATACCTGTGTATGAACGGACGGAGTTGGTTTCAAAAGGCTAAGGTGAAGGTAAACAACATACTAAAGCCAGCAAAAGCACAATCCCCAAAATCTCAACTCTCAGAGTTCCCAATGGCTATCACCGGTTCATGGAGAATCCTCAACTCTCAGAGTCCACTGGGCTAATCACCGGTTCATGGAGGGAATCCTCAACTCTCAGAGTCCACGGCTTCACCGGCTCATGGAGGGAATCCTCAACTCTCAGAGTCGTCACGGCTATCACCGGTTTCCATGGAGGGAATCCTCAACTCTCAGATTCCACTGGCTATCACAGGTTCATGAGGGATCCTCAACTCGCGGAGTCCCACTGCTATTCACCGTTCGATGGAGGGAATCCTCAACTCTCAGAGTCCATGGCTAATCACCGCGTTCATTGGAGGGAATTCCTCAACTCTCCAGGAGTCCACTGGCTAGATCACCGGTTCATGTAGCGAATTCTCAACTCTCAGAGGTCCACTGCTATCACAGTTCATGGAGGAATCCTGCAACTCTCAGAGTCCACTGGCTATCACCTGGTATCCATGGAGGGAAGCCTCAACTCTACAGCCGTATTGAATGATGACAATAGGAGCTGCTTTTGCCAGACCTGGTGGTGTCTTTGGCTGTGTGTGTCAGTGTGTGTGGGCAAACGGGCTGGTTAGTAAATATTTCACGGTAAAGCCTACACTTGTTGTTTCCGCGTAGTGATCAAAATATGTACAGGGTGGAAGGGACTGGCATATCAGGACAGGTTTAAACAGAGGTAACAGGCAGCAGTATGGTGAGGTGGAAAGTGTGTGTGTCGGTGTGTGTGTGTGTGCGCGTGTTGTGTGTGTGTGTGTGTGTTGTGTGTGTGTGTGTGTGTGTGTGTGTGTGTGTGTGTGGTGGTGTGTGATGTGTGTGTGTGTTGTTGTGTGTGTGTGTGTGTGTGTGTTGTTGTGTGGAGGAGTCAATAAATGTTGCATGTGTGTGTGGTGTGTGTGAGCATATGTAGTGTGTGTGTGTTTGTGTGTGTGAGGCCTATGTAGTGTGTGTTGTATGTGTGTGGTTGGAGTGTCAGATGTGTGAGGTGTGCATCGGAACAGTTGGAGGGAGTCAGTGCAAAACAATGGTCAATGCAAACAGTCCTGGTGTCATTTCATTAACTGTTTCATCAGTATTATGTTTTGGGGTAGAACATTTGTCAGGTGCTCTAACTGTGTCCCAAATGGGACCCTTTCCCTATATTTAATGCAACCTACTTTAAACCAGAGCCACTATCCCTATATCAGTTGCACTACTTTAGGACCAGGAGGGAATAGGGCACATTTTGCGAATGACCCAGCTCCTAGGTAGGAAGGGAGTGTAAAATAAATTTAAAAAATAAATCGAGATGAACCCAAATGGATCAATTAAAAAGGCCTTACATGATAAACGAAATTGTAGCCGATGGTCTAAACATAAATAGATGTATGAACGTTTCATCGCCCTCTCTCGATTCCCGGACCTATTGGCGGGGATCCTCAGTCCAGTCTCCAGATGAATCGTGCTTGGCTGATATATAGGATATTGCTCCCTCCCGGGATATTGGTTTTAGCGCGCTTGCCTGTGCCTCGCCGCCCCAGCTTCTTCAGGGACACCACAACAGATGTTACCGGGACAAGTAGTTAAGGAGTCAGGGGTGGCCGGAGTTACAGCCACACCACAAGATGGAAGGATTTGGACAAGCCTCTAAATGGACAGGTCGTGAGATGGATAGCGCATGATCATAACATCTGTGTACTTCACTTCTACATGTTTCGGCAATTCTGGGATACATCTCTGGATCATAGTCAATACCATTGTTTTCACACTTTGTTTTTCTTTACGTTCCATTATTGTCTTCCCTTAAAATATTTAACCATTACAATTAAATAATCTTCAAGTATCCTATTCATTTGGTATTATGTATTTATATTTATAGTGCAAGAAAAATGGCATTAGGCAAATTGGCTTACCAGGTTATTGAGTGAAACATCACGATTACGCGATGGGTTGTTTATTTGACTCTCAAAACCTTCTATGCACTGACAGTTGTTTCTTTCTGCTAAAAATTATGCTAAATAGATACATTTGCCTACTTACGTTTAAAGCCGAGAACACCGGTCACAGGTAAACAGCGCGTATCAATACGCATATCCCAAACACTTCCGATGACGCATCGTACTTGTGGAATTTAGAATCCTTCGTTTCTGCGCGCAGAGATCAAACGTCTGTCGGGAGGACGCTGCGACTCTTCTGACAGACGCTGGATGTACCTTTGGCGCGCGGCACCCTGCTCTCTCTCTCTC
>NC_036861.1:1216154-1265811 GCF_002910315.2 Salvelinus sp. IW2-2015
GATGGCGGGCTACTCTTCCACGTGAGAACAGTTAGAAAACCTGGAGAAAGTGACATAGTGTTATCCTCCTCATTACGTGGGACGAAGATACGGAATACAGCAGAGCAAGGGGAACAAAGGAGTAAACAACTGACAGGCTGAATCTGTTGAAAGGCAAGGTAAACCACAAAATTACAATTTGTCAATACACAGTCTTTTCTAATTTGGTGCATCTAGCATCCATTTTTTGGTTCTGAAGTATCTGTAGGGAGGCTATACGATTTTCGTCATTGCAAGGAAAGCACTGAACATTGTGATTATTAAGCAAGACAAAATCTTAATGCCGATCAGTTTGTTTTGCTGGACATAGATTATCCTACATTTGATCAACTTGAATTTCAAATCCCCTGTCAATAGTACGGGGAGAGAAGTGATAGCTGCTACTGTCTGACAAGCCACATCCATAGATATAGGAACGCTACTGCTGGTTACTACTGTATCTATGACCACGCTATTCTTTCTTTCTGTCAGTTGAGTCGCGAATAACCCACCTGATTGCTGTCAAGACAACACCGAAAAGGTAACAATGACATGTTAACCCTACAGATACCAAAGATCACTGTGTTCACTGGCTAGTTACGCTTTGTATAACGTTCATCTCAATAGCAAAATCGATGTGATTTACATTTATTACATCCAACTATAGCCTTTGCCACAAACAGTACTACGTCTTTATAGATTAATCATTTTATAGACACGATCATTTTTTATTAATTTCCTATACGAAAAAAGACCATGTTCATTACTTAATTAGGGAACTGCTCAACTGTAGCTTATTTTGTGTAAAACCACATTTTCACACTCCTTTTGACACTCACATGTGTTACTTTGATGATTTGCAAACGATGTCATTTGGTTGAGTGTGGTAATAAATACAGAACTAAACAAGCTCCACATACCATGACAGACTTATCCTTATGGTTTTGTGCTGTACTCATCTTGCTATCAAATGGTCTAGCCCTTAGCCCTTCTAGTAGTAATTCCCTTCTTTTCCCACTAGAGGTCAGTGTAGTTCTATGATACAGCAGTAGGATGTCCTCTTCATGACCACATGACGCCCTCTCACAAACTCAGCACACCCACATACATTGGGCCTTGCACATAGTTCTTTATTTGTGGGTGTGGTTGAATAATCAGACTTCAGGTCACGCATCGTTGTGATTAGGAAATAGGAGGGAGACAGGAATACAAGCTRTGTGGGCAAAGACAGCGGGTATTGTTTTTTTACAGTTTTAGTTAGGTAATAGTAAATGTGCCTGTAACGAGAGTTTCTTAATTACATTTCAATCTCGGGTTAATAATAAAGTATGACTCACACAGCTGCAGTGGCAGGTAGTCTCGCGGTTAGCGCGGTGGCCCAGTAACCGAAAGGTCACTAGTTCAAATCCTAGCGCGGACAAGRTGAAACAGCTGTTGGTGTGAGGAGCAAGGCACTTAACCTTACTTGCTCCAGGGTCACTGTTGATAATGGTTGACCCTAGCTGTGAMCCCCCTCTCTGAGGGTGTCTCAGGGGGAGCTGGGATATGCAAAAAAGTTATTTCTAATTCACACATGCAAATAAAACACCCCACCAAATGAATGCATTCATTATTGTCACGCATCAACTTGACCCTTTGTCACCCGTGTGTGTGCAGCAATGCTCAGTGATCCAGAGAGACTCTCCAAGTTGACCATGAAAGGTTCCACTCCCTGTCAATGTCTGGGAGTAGTATGGTTGTGTTCTGTTACTGGATATAGTGTGCACACTGTTTTCCATGGGGGAGAGCAGGGATCTCCAACCCTGCTCCTGGAGAGCTACTGCGTCCTGTAGGTTTTTGCTCCAACCCTAATCTAGAGCATCCGATTCTAATAATTAGCTGGTTGATAAACTGAATCAGGTTAGCTACAACTGGTGTTGGAGTGAAAACCTACAGGAGGGTAGCTGTCCAGGAACAGGGTTGGAGTTAACCTACAGGAGGGTAGCTCTGCAGGAACAGGGTTGGAGTGAAAACCTACAGGAGGGTAGCTCTCCAGGAACAAGGTTAGAGTGAAAACCTACAGGAGGGTAGCTCTCCAAGAACAAGGTTAGAGTGAAAACCTACAGGAGGGTAGCTCTCCAGGAACAAGGTTGGAGTGAAAACCTACAGGAGGGTAGCTGTCCAGGAACAGGGTTGGAGTTAACCTACAGGAGGGTAGCTCTCCAGGAACAGGGTTGGAGAGCCCTGGGGTAGAGTAATGTCTTAAGTAGGTGTCCAAGAAACATAAAACAACCACTCTGCCATCAGTAGAAGAGATTGACTGTCCCTCTCTTCCTGTTCTCCTCCCCAACCACTCCTTTGTCTGGTTACTCCCCCAACCTCTCCTTTGTCTGGTTACTCCCCCAACCAATCTTTTGTCTGGTTACTCCCCCAACCAATTCTTTGTCTGGTTACTCCCCCAACCTCTCCTTTGTCTGTACTCCCCCCAACTCTCCCTCTGTCTGGTTACTCCCCTCTTTAACTTACTCTCCCTATCCCCTGTCCCTCGTCATACCCCCTCTCTATCCCCGTTCCACTGTGTTCTCTAACCCCTCGTCTCCACCTGCCATCATTTCCACATCCCACAATCCTCCATCACCCCTCCCCACTCTACTCTCCCATCAAATTCTTCTCTCTCCTCCCCAGCTCTGCAATCATGAGGGGTCTGTTCAGGGTCAACGTTAATGTAGGGCGGTGGAGGGGCTCGAAACAGCGGGGAGGGAGGCCTGCGGAGAACGGTGAGGACGTGGACGTTCCTCGTTAGGCGGATGTGTGTACAGTGGCCAGCTTGTTCAAACCAGTACCTCAGGGAGAACCTGACCAGGAAGGCCTGGTAGACTCCACCGTTACAGCCTCCCCTTATTAAAGCAGCACCAGGGTGAGAAATGTTACTGTTTGGGAAATAAAATGACAACTGTGCGCTGTGTCTATAAACTGTGAAGGAACTTGTCCTTCTGGGGCATAATTGTTCCAGAAATGATGGGATGATTGATCATAGTCATGTCAACAGTACCTCTAGTCTAGGGTTATTACCATGACTGTCTCCATTCACAAACATTTAGAATTGTGATAGCCCACTTACTCTAGTTTCATATGACTATCATACCATGTACTGTATCACATTCCCATTCTATTCACATCCAGTGATCATTCCCTTAACCATGCTGTCGAGGTCAAACAATGGGACGGTTAATTGATACATAGTCATTATCATTAAGGCAGCATAATCATGTTCAAGCGGTCTGCTTCCATATTCGTTACCAGATACTACATAGCCACCACGGCAGAATAGTAATCCAGTGTTAGCCGCTCTTCGTACAGAGATAACTATTCAGAACAATCAACAGCTAGAAGCTTATACCAGTTGGCACGTCGCCATTAAAACCAACATTTCCCAATCCCACTTTATAAAACCTGCAGCTTTCGCCGTGTGTCTACTATCATAAGACTTCACCGGTTCCTGACTGTCTGATTCGCATGGAAAAACAGGACTAAGTTTAGATGCTGCATGGACCCACGGCTGGCCGCTTACGCTGAATAAGCAAGGAGAGCAGGAGTTTACCTTTAACAACAGCAAAGTGTCTGAGAGCCACGGGGAATGATGATCCACACGACACAACCACAAACACACGGACGGCGGAGGGCGGACAGAACAGAGCAGGACATTCGCTGGACTACAGGCGTGGAAAGAGACGCAGGAGTAGGCAGAGACTGCATCGGCACTGCAGCTTAGGAGTGCCTATCATTCACCAGAACTCCTCAAGTCCTTAACAGTGTAATTAATAAGTACCATAATTAAGTCCGGCCAGTTCCCCAATGACCCGATCACAGATGTACTGGCTTACATCTGGGTACGTTAATCCACCTTCCCATGCAATGATCTAGTTCAATCTGGAATGAATGGAACAAGGGGAATCATTTCAACAGTCTCCAATAGTTTCCACTATTCCACAATTGTATAGTGCACTCATTTTGACTACACTCTGTTTTGGTCAAATTTGCTACTGGCAAAAGTAGTGCAACTATATAGAATAGGGTGCCATTGGTGGGCATAGACTGTTTTTGCTTCAAAGTGACTTGTTGTGTCAGAGTAAATGACAGAGAGTTGTATATTATAAAACATTTTGGATGAATAGGAGTATGTGATCATGGCTTGGTGCCAGAGGACGCACAATTAAGAGAGTGTGAGGGCCTGGCGTGGGACCAAAGTCAAAGAGAAAGAAGCAGACTTGGTTGGCGAGAAAAATGACTCGATAATGAACTTGGATTCACAGTCCCGGTGCCAGGTACAGGAAAACATGTTAAACCTGAGAAGGGAATAAAGAAGGAGGGAATGAGATGGATGAGCACGGACGAGCAGGAAGAGCATGACAAAAAAGAGAAAAAGAGGGTAGACGAAATTGCCAATAGATGCATCCCATCGGAAATGAACTAGAACAGAAGATACGAACACGAAAGGAATGGGAAAACATTTGACAGACAACACGGATCTAATTTTTTTGCCCCCAGAGAGGTGGCGGGTGATCTGAATGTTCCCTCTGTGTGTGTTGTTGGAAATGGGCCACAGATGATGACATCAATGGGTGCCAGGAAACCCATCTAAAAACCCAGTGTTGGTTTGGCTGACATTTTACTGCCCTGGGCAGGTAACTCGTCACCCAATTAGCAAGATTGCAATGTTCGACGCAGGACCGCATGTGGAGCAGATTTGCCACGAAATGAGGGACTTTTCTGCTGCGTGAGCTGCGCCAGTGGCACCGATAACAGACAGGGATAACAAAGATTCTGGGATCTGTGTTGGGCAATTTTATTGTAATATTCATTTAGGGGGTTGGTCAAAAATTCACTGTTTAGGGCCTCCAAGCTCAAGCTTCTCTCTTGTCAGGCCGAAATTCATTTGATATTGTTAACTATACCTGGTTTACTTGATAGATAGGTCTTGTACCCCTTGAGAGAAATGAAGGGAAATATGCGAAGGAGTCACTATCATAGCGACCACCGATAGAGACTTCGTTAGTGTAAGCGTCATAGCCGAGATTTCAGGGTCCAGTCTGTTTGATGTGTGGTAGAAAATGGACAGTGGATCCAAACTGTGCAGTAACTCCTTCATAGTCATCGTAATACCCAGAAACAAAGCCTGTGTCTGGCAGCCGGATCTTGGCAGAGTGAAGGGCTGACGTCTCCATCTAGATCCCACTTCAATCTCTCCCCCCACACCACACACGCAAAGGAGACGTACACACACACACGACACACAATCCTGAACTTACCTCACCAGACATAGCAACAGCTGTTGAGTCGCTCGTTGCAGAGCTCCTGATGCCCCTCCGGTGCTGGTACACACACACACACACCACACAACACACACACACACACACACACCACACACGCACACCACACACACACACACACACACACACAAACTACACAGCACACACACGCCACACACACACAACGTCTTACTCAAAGAACCACAACCAGATATAGGAATAACTCAGTCCACTAGGTATCACACCCTGAGCCAATATATATTAACTCACTGACTAGCGAGCATCATCCGTTCTTACGACTTACTACTATATTCATGTTTAGTCGATACTCTTGTTGCATTTAACTCTGATGATACATTCTCAAACTCTAGGCAAAGTCAGTTTAGAAACAAATTCTTATTTTACAATGACGGCCCTCCCTATTTCCGGCAAAACCCTAAACCCGGCGATGACTGGGCCAATCTCTCGCCCGCCACCCTATGGACTTTCAATCACGGCGTTTGTGATACAGTCTGTAATTGAAAACCAGCTCCCTGTAGTGACACGCCTCTCTAGCAATCTCAGTAGTGCATGGTGCTTTGTCATTAGGACCTGACATCCGCCCACTCTGTCAGAGAGTCCTATTTGACAAATGCCCTCACCAAGAGTATTCATTACCCAGACCAATGCGTAGTAACTCATAAGAATACTATAACACATGTGGGTAGAGCAGAAGATAGAATGGTACATCATATCCTCGAATTCGAATACCTACAACTTGAATGGCGTGCTATTCCGAACAACGCATCGTTGACTGACATGAATAGGACGAATATTTATTGCTGTTAGATAGGAGCCTCCTCATTTTATCACAGATGTTAGCGACGGACACCTTTACCAATTAAACCGAAAGGCTGGTGAGACCGCAAAACCCATCCAGAACCCGAAAAAACCAGAAGCTGTGTGTGTACTAATTGCAATCGAGACTCCGCGGGTAGAAGCCTAATGTGATTATCTTACCAGACGTAGTAGAAGTAGTTCAGTGTCAGGCGATAACGGTACTTATTACAAAAAGAACATGAATCAATAGCCAAACCTGCGGATGGTATCTAGGGTGATAATTGCGTCATGTTTCTCCTTCGTACATGCAACAGAAGAAGTGGAGCAGGTGCGCTATCAAAAAGTTTACAGTACTACTCCAAAATGCCTTGCCATGACTGTAAGTATGTGATATGTGTGTTTCTACAAGATGTCAGGTATTCCGTTCTAGTGGCTACAGCGTGAGTGGTCGAACCAAACACAAACAACAGTCTCTCCCCCTCTCTAGAATAATGTTCAATAAAATACCCGCAAACAATTACCTAACATTGTTAAGCAGAATCGCTCTTATCACAGAGCAAATTAAGGGGCCACCTGGGGTTACCATAGTCTCCTTGCTTAATGGCCACATGTGAGACAGATGTACCGCCCCTAGTGTGCTCTGGTGATTGCGCAAGCCCACGGACCCTTTCGGTGTACGAATGGCTAAATTACTCTGCCGCGCATGCAAATTTGAACAGAACAGGTGTTATATTTATCCCGACAACAGAAGTGAAAACTGGTGCCTTTTTAGAACTGTGGGTCTTCTGTTGGTGTTTTCCCGCCAGAGGGTCCAGTGAGGATGCTTTCTGCATCAGACCTGAGGGTGCTTAACTTCACAAGTCTGCCAGACGTCCACGACGGCCTTCCTACCGTAGTACTCTGTCTCTTCCTCTACCAGGCTGAACCCAGCGCCACCAGGGAAGAACCGCCATGACCGCTCCAATCTTGCAACTGTCCTTCGGCCCCAATGTCTTTCCAGTAAGTTTTTGCAGCCTGTCTCTGGGGATTGATGTTTAAGTGGGTCAGTGAGTTAGTTGGTATAACAACACTTAGGTTGCCATGTTGGTCCAATGTCTTCCAGGTGTGTTTTATTACATCGATGCATGGGGATTTGGATGGGTGTTAGTTGGGCATGGGTTTAATTTAAGACAGATGGGTTGCAAGGTGGGTCAAATGGCAGTTGGGACTCATTATGGTCTAAGGCCTTGTTAAAGCCAGTTTTATTGGTATATGTGTTACGAGTTCATGCGTGATGTTATGGAGAAAAATTGGTTTGGACAGAGCATTAGTTGCTGTATCATTTAAAAAGATACACAGAAAACCTGTTTCAAAATCAAATTTCAAATGTTATTGGTCACGTACACAGTTTATACAGCAGGTATAAAAGGTGCAGGTGAAATGCTCGTTGTGCTAGCTACCTGCAACATTGCAGTACTATAAATAAGCAATAAGGCCGAGGGGGTGTGGTATATGGCCCAATATACCACGGCTAACCACTGTTCTTAAGCGCGGATGCAACGCAGAGTGCCTGGATACAAGCCCTTAGTTACCAACGTAAATTAGAGCTGTAAAAAATAAATGTTTCGTTGCATAACCCGTGGTATATGGTCTGTTTATTTAAAACTGGGTGCGTTCGAGCCCTGAATGACTGGATTGGCTGGACAGCCGTGGTATAGCAAATTAGATATTTTATGCTCTAGTTACATTTGGTAACCAGTTTATAATAAGCAATAACAGGAACCTCAAACAGTTTGTGGTATATGGCCGAGTATACCACGGCTAAGGGCTGTGCCAGGCCACTCCGCCAAATACGTCGTGCCTAGGAACCAAGCCTTAGCCGTGGTATAATTGGCCATTATAACCACACCCCCTCCTGCCTTATTGCTTAAATATACCACGGCTGTCAGGCCAATCAGCATTCAGGGCTCAAACCACCCAGTTTATAATTCAATAATAAGTAAAGAGTCAATAAAAAAAGTAATAGAAAAGTGTTTTTGTATTTTATTTGGTTCCCCATTATTCCTTGCCAAGCAGGCAGCCTACTCTTCCTGGGGTCCACATAGTACTATCCTGGTATGTACTTCAATTAGGTATACAGAATAGATCATGTATGGGCTATGTCAAGTATGGACTGTAGTTTGACCATATTAGAGTGGATTGGTGTAACTGGTGCGCAGTTGACTAAATAGTATATTATAGAACAGTAGTTTGTGTTGTGTGATAAGGGGTTGCTGTGTGAGAGTCCGTTTGGCAAATAGTCTCTAAGGTGTAAATAGTCAGTTCATAGTTTGATTTATGATTGATTATTGTTAAATTGTTTCCATATAAGAATTGTTCGTTAAGGGACAAAACATGCCTGTATAAAATAAGAAAATATTAACAGAACGGGTTCCTGAGAACTCCAGCATCCTTCCAATGAGTTGTCCTGACTAGTCCCTCACGTTCTCCACTCCAACAACATTGTTTGATCCCTTTGCTATTTACACCTGCTGTTTTAAAGGGTTAGAACGTGCCTTAACAAGCGGTATTAAAACCTGCTTGGATGTTGATTTATTCTTGCGAGCATTATCGTTATCCCGCCTATGTGAGGACAGTGTGCGTGCGTGTGGGTGTGTGAGTAGTGAGAGGAATTAGGCTCTTGTTGGCCTGCCTGCCTGTCTCTGACCATCTTTGAATAACACCACACACACACATAAACCACACACATACAGTAGCTATCTCTATGCACTGGACTTCTTGGCTGACTTGCCTAAATAGTTGGAAATCAGGTTGTTGATTGATGTTTGTGTTTCCATCACCATGTCCTATTCTAAACCCGTGTTGATATGTGTTACCATGGTGACAGAGGTAGGGTGGAGAAAGGGAGAGAGCTTAGGCACCACGGCTTGGGTTGCACCACTTTCCTGGCTCCTCCTCTGGTCTCTCAATTCATCTCTCCATATCTCCCTTCCTCCTCACCTTCCTCTGTCCTTATCTCACACAAGCCTATGCGTGGGGAGCTCACACACACCACAGTATTTGTACAACTAACCTTGTGGGGACACATTATTCAGGTCCCATTCAAAATCCGATTTTCCCATTAAAACCGTACCCTTACCCTAACCTGAAACTAATTCTAAACCCTAACAACAAATTCTAACCTTACCCTTAAACCCCCCTAAATATTGCAGTTGACCTTGTTTGACCAATAAAATGTCCTCCATTTTGGTCTTCAAATCTTTGTTTTGTTTACTATTCTTGTTGGGGACTTCTGGTCCCCACAAGAATAGTTAAGCACGTCCAACACACACATACCACTCCATCTCTAAACCGACATGGAGGCTGTAGCTTAACATGCCATTAATGTTGTGGTGATAGGAATTCCTCACCACGTGCACTCAGAGAGGGTCATAACAATGTTCTCCTTACTGTTCCACATTCTCTTCCACTTCTACCCGGCATCCCTTTGAGTTGGTACTGGGCCACTTACTTGAGAGGAACTCCAAAGGAAACTCATCCCCTGCTTGTAAATTCACTGGACCAGGGTTTCAGAGGTGCTGGGGGTAATATTTATTTGAAGGTCAGACTTTCTAACACAAAAGGTTAACCAAAAAAAGTCAATAGTAAACAATATTTGCTGATCATTCCGATTTCCGTTGAGTCGGGTGTTAAGACTTTAAATTTGGTCTGATACGTACTCACACAACCTTTAAAAGACACTGCCCTCTTGTCCAATCTATTCGTGCATCGTTATGTAGTGGGCATTCCCAGTCATCCATGTTCTTTGGCCCATTGCCTGGTCCTGCCCGCATTGTTTATAAACAAGTATGTCTGAAGACACACATGACCAAATTGTTCTGTCTCCTGTTCTCACAGTCCCATCCCATATGGCTGCACCGTGATCGAGGGCACTATGTTTCCAAACTTCTCATACCCCCCCTGCCCCGCTTTTCTTGCCCACCTATTGGCATCCATATCTTATAATAACCCCTGGTGTCCGCTGCCAGGAATCCGTCCCCTCTTGATAGCAACATCGTCTCACTATCACCTGGAGGGTCTGTACAGGCATTAGAGGTTGGAAAAGAGGGCACGCCACCCTATCGTTTGCCATTATTACGGTCACAATGGTTGCTGTCCGTAAAATAGTTTAAGTTGCCAACTGGTGCCTCTATCGAACTCTATGTTACAGTAACAGGATCAGGAAGTGACCAGAGGAGGCTGGTGGGAGGAGCTTAATAGGATGACGGGCTTCATGTAAGGCTGGAAGGGAATAAATGTAACCAGAGGTTTCCATATGTTTGATGTTGTTTGGATCAATTCCATTGATTTATATTTCCAGGTATTACAATGAACCAGTCCTCCTATAGCTCTGCCCACCAGCCTTCTGTGGAAGTGACATAACTCAGCTGGGGCCTTTATACTGTACACCATGTCCTCAGTTGTTCCCTCCATCAACCAAATCAGAGAGGGGTTATAAGTTAGGCCCAGAGCCCAGGGCCATTGTCGGCATGTCAAACAGCTGTTCAGGAAGAACTTCAGTGGGCATGATCTGGTATCAAGGCGGCTACTGGATTGTCCTGACTTGCCTGACATGGTACTGGAATGGCCCTACTCCATAGGAGGCGGGTGGGAGGAGCTATAGTCAGGACGAGCTTCATTTTAATGGCTGGAATGGAATTACTGGAACGGAGTAAAAACGTGGTTTCCATATGTTTGATGTGAAACCTTTCCACCCGATTCCGCCCAGCCATTACCACGAGCACCTTCCTTCCCCAATTAGGTGGCACCAACCTGCCTGTGCTCTACTCATCGAGAACCACTATCATATTACTGTCTTCCTATTTTAGGAGTGGCATCGTGCTTTTGCCGCCGTAAGAGCCCCATAAAGGGCTGTAGATAAGCACCTGTGTCGATGACCTGTTGTTTGTTATTGTGCTAGGATGTGAAAGGTTGTGGTGCTTGTGTTTTCCTTGAACCATTGTTGTCCTTGTTGACCTTGTTTTGTGTCAAACAGCACCTGCAAAATTATGTGTATAGCTTGATGCCCTTTGTCCATAGGCAGCGAAGTGTTGTATTGCAGGCAAAATAGGGGGTGGAAACTGGGAATGATAAGTACCCTGTTGACCCTGATTGTCTTGTCCGTCAAACACGTAACAGTGGCTTGCAAAAGTATTCACCCCCTTGGCATTTTTTTATTTGTTGCCTTGACAAACCTGGAAATTAAAATAGATTTTTGGGGGTAGGTGTAATCATTTTGAATTTGCACAACATGCCTACCACTTTGAAGATAACAAATTTTTTATTGTGAAACCAAACAAGAACTAAGACAAAAAACAGAACTTCGAGCGTTGGCATAATTATTCACCCCCCCAAAGTCAATACTTTTAGAGCCGCCTTTTGCAGGCAATTACAGCTGCAAGACTCTTAGGGTTTGTCTCTATACGCTTGGCACATCTAGCCACTGGGATTTGCCCATTCTTCAAGGCAAAACTGCTCCAGCTCCTTGGGAAGCGTTCGCGTGCTGTACAAGGGTAATCTTTAAGTCATTACCACAGATTCTTCAATTGATTGAGGTCTGGGCTATTGGACTAGGCCATTCCAAGACATTTAAATGTTTCCCCTTAAAAACCAACTTGGAGTGTTGCGCTTTAGCAGTATGCTTAGGGTCATTGTCTTGCTGGAAGGTAAACCCTCCATCCCAGTCTCAAATCTCTGAAGACTGAAACAGGTTTCCCTCAAGAATTTCCCCTGTATTCTAGCGCCACGCCTCATTCCTTCAATTCTGACCAGTTTCCCAGCCCCTGCTGGTGAAAAACATCCCCCACAGCATGGATGCTGCCCACCACCATGCTCACTGTATGGTGTTCTCGGGGGTGATGGGAGTATTGGGTTTGCGACCAGACATAGCGTTTTTCCTTTTGATGGCGAAAAATCTCAATTTTAGTTTACTCACCAGAGTACCATCTTCCATATGTTTGGGGAGCTCCCACATGCCTTTTTTTGCAAAACCACCAAAACATGTTTTGCTTATTTGTTTTCTTTAAGCAATGGCTTTTTCTGGCCACTCTTCCATAAAGCCCAGCCTCTGTGGAGTGTATGGCTTAATCTTATGGCTGCAAATCCCTTAACGGATCGAGTATGAAACAACAGCAAGTGAAAGGCAGGGGCGCCAAATTCAAACAACAGAAATCTCATAATTAAAATTCCTCAAACATACAAGGATCTTACACCATTTTAAAGGAGGTTTAATCTTGGTTTTGTAATTCCCACCAAATGTCCGATTTTCAAAAAAACCGGGGCGGGGGCTTACAGCGAAAGCACCACAAACGATTTATGTTAGGTCACCACAAAATCACAGAAAAAACACGCCATTTTTCCAGCCAAAGAACAGGGAAGTCCACCAAAAAAGCAAAAATAGAGATAAAAATTAAGCACTAACCTTTGATTGATCTTCATCAGAGACACTCATACGACTTCATGTTACACAATACATCTGTATGTTTTGTGTCGGTAAAGTTCATATTTATATAAAAAAAATCTCAGTATACATTGACGCGTTTTGTTTTAGTAGTTCCAAAAACATCTGGTGATTTTGCAGAGCGCCACATCAATTTTCCAGAAATACTCATTTAATAAACGTTATCAAAGATACAAGTGTTATATACATGGAATTTTAGATCCACTCTCCTTAATGCAACCGCTTGTGTCAGATTTCAAAAAAGATTTACGGAAAAAGCAAAACCATGCAATTAATCTGAGGCGGCGCTCAGAGCCCAATCAAGACAAAAAGATATCCGCCATATTGTGCAGTCAACAAAGTTCAGAAATAACATAAAAACATATTCACTTACCTTTGATGATCTTCATCAGAATGCCACTCCCAGGAATCCCAGTTCCACAATAAATGTTTGATTTGTTCGATTTAATGTCCATCATTTATGTCCAAATAGCTTACTTTTGTTAGCGCGTTTGGTAAACAAATCAAAACTCACGAAGGCGCTTCACTAGTTGCAGAGAAATGTCAAAAAGTTCCGTTACATTTGTAGAAACATGTCAAGACGATGTATAGAATCAAATATTTTAGATTTTTTTAACATAAATCTTCAATAAATGGTCCAACCTGAGAATTCCTTTGTCTTCAGAAAAAAGCAAATGGAACGGGGAGCTACCTCTCATGGTGACAAATGCGGCCGTGACCAGCTCCTGGCACTTTGCCAGGGAAACCTCTGACTCAATCCCTCTCTCATTTCAGCCCCCTTTTACAGTAAGAAGCCTCAAACAAGTTCTGGAGATGCGTTGACATCTAGTGGAAGCCTTAGAAGTGCAACCATGACCAATATCCCACTGTATCTTCAATAGGGTCTGGAGTTGAAAATCGACCAACCTCAGATGGTCCCACTTCCTGGTTGCGATTTTTTTCTCAGGTTTTGCCTGCCCATATGAGTTCTGTTATTGCTCACAGAATCATTCAAACAGTTTTAGAAACTTCAGAGTGTTTTCCTATCCAAATATACTAATAATATGCATATAATTTTAGCAACTGGGACTGAGAGCAAAGGCAGTTTTACTCTGGGCCACCTTATTTCATCCAAGCTACTCAATACTGCCCCCAAGCCATTAAAGAAGTTAAAGATGGTCCTATGGACAGAGACTCCAATCTCCGCTGTGAGAGCTTTGCAGCTCCTTTCAGGGGTTATCTTTGGTCTCTTTGTTGCCTCTCTTGATTAATTGAACCCGCCTTGCCTGGTCCGTGATTTGAGGGCAGCCCTCTTACTTGGCAGGTTTGTTGTGTGGTCCATATTCTTTCAATTTTTTTAATATGGATTAATTTGCTCTGTTGGGATGTTCAAGGTTCTTGATATTTTTTTATAACACAAACCCTGATCATGTACTCTCCACAACTTTGTCCCTGACCTGTTTGGAGAGGCTCCTTGGTCTGAAAGACTCTGGGGCCTTTCAGAAACAGCGTGTATATATACTAGATCATAGTGAAAGATTTCATGTGACACCTAGATTTGCACACAGGTGACTTAAGGTTAAAAAACTAATTATGTTACTTCTGAAGGTAATTGTTGCCACAAGATCTTATTAAGGGGCTGCATAGCCAAAGGGGGTGAATACATATGCAGGCCACACACTTTTCCGTTTTCCAATTTAAAACATTTTTTTTTTTAACTAAGTTATTTTTTTCATTTCACCTTCACCAATTTTGATATTTGTGTATTGTCCTGTTAACATGAAATCCAAATAAAAAATTAATTTTAAATGACATGTTGTAAATGCAACAAAATAGAAAAAACGCCAAAGTGGATGAATACTTTTGCAGGCACTGTAGCTAAGACTAACGATGGTGGATAAATGAAGAAAAATACTCAGGTCGTTACCATTGGAAAAATAATAGTCAGTTTCGGTCGACTTTTAACGGGGCGCTCTCCCATAGAAAACCAAGCAATAAGCAGCTGGGTCTATCTACTTTAGTTCATTGACTTTCATTTGAACCAGAAAAAAACAGTGAGTGGGGTGTCTCGCTCCCTCTTCTGTCTCTGGCTAAAACTACACGCCAAAGAGGGTCCAATCCTGTTTTGTCAATTGCTACAATATTGTACTTAGGGAAGTGACAATTTGTATCATTATGTATGGCCATCTCTAATCTTCTCTGGCTCTGTCACCAGTGTGGTCCTCTGGGTTCGATGGGATCCAGGAGCAGAACATCTGTAATAGATTCATGCAAAAGCTGATTCCAGAAACTACAGTAGCATATTCAAACCAACAACACCAAGATGACGACCATAAGAAGAGCACTGTGTCTTCATTAGAGATGGAGACCGAGGAGGAATACATAGAGGAATCTCTACCCTCTAACTCATCATTGTTAAAGTGAGTTACTCGTATTTGTACAGTATTTTATACAAAAATTTTCATACTATCTTGGGCTGGTTTTGGTCTTCCCTATCTATTCCCGATGTGGGCTCTGGTTCAAAAGTATGGTGCACTATGTAAGGGCATAGGGTGCCATTTCGGGAATGTATTTTGGGGGGACATTTTGTTTGCCCTGCGTCTTTGAATTGATTTTGGCTTGACGCATCTCCAGTCACGACTCGTCTCCAAGGGAACATCTTTGTTTTGATGTTCTGTGCTTGTTATCGGTCCATATTAATGAGTCTAGACTACCCTTTGATGTGTCTCAAGCGCTGAGGAGAAGAGGAAAGTTGAGGAGAAGAAAAATCACATACTAATGGGAATACACATACAGGCACAAGAAAGATACATTCAAGCTGTAAAAACATATTTTATTTACCTGCTGTAAGAATCCATTATTTTTGGGGAATTTTCACAAAAACTTTAGGATTTAAAAAATATAATTATTTCCCAATTGTCTTCCTGAATTTGGGCCTGGGGCCCTTCGTGTCAGAAAGGGACAATAGTAGTCAGTATTAGAAAGGCTGGCTGGTGAGTTGACCTGTTACAGTTATACCCCTAATTTGCCGTTTTTTTAACTACAGTACCATCAAAAGTTTGGACACACCTACTCATTTCAAGGTTTTTTCTTTATTTTGACTAATTTTCTACATTGTAGAATAATAGTGAAGACATGAAAACTATGAAATAACACATTTGATCATGTAGTAACCCAAAAAAAAGTGTTAAACAAAATCCAAAATATATTTTAGATTCTTCAAAGTAGCCATCCTTTGCCTTGATGGACCAGCTTTGCACACTCTGTGGCATTCTTCAACCAGCTTCATCTGAATGCTTTTCCAACAGGCTAAAGTAGTTCCCATATATTGCTAGCACTTATTGTCTTCACTAGCTGAGCCACTTGTTTTCCTTCACTCTTGCCCAGTCCAATCATTCCCAAAACCATGTTCAATTGGGTGAGGTCCGCGTTGATTGTGGAGGCCAGGTCAAACAAGATGGGATGGCGTATCACTGCAGAATGTTATGTGGTAGCCATGCTGGTTAAGTGGGCCTTGAATTCTAAAAAATTCATAGACAGGTGTCACCGGCCAGGAGGGCACCCCCACACCATCCACACCTCCTCCATTTCTTCACGGTGGGAACCACACATGTGGGAAGATAATCCGTTTCACCTACTCTGTTGTCTCACAAAAGACATGGCCGGTTTTGAAACCGAAAAATCTCCAAAAAATTTGGACTCGTCAGACAAAGGACAGATTTCCCAGTGGTCTAACCCCTTGCTCGAATGTCCCTTGCTCGTGTTTCTTTATGGTCCAAGCAAGTCTCTTCTTTCTTAGTGGTGTCCTTTAGTATGGTTTCTTTGCCAGCAATTTGACCATGAAGGCCTGATTCATGCAGGACTCCTCTGAAGCATGTATTTGGGCTGCAATCCTGAGTGCAGTTAACTTTAATGAACTGTTCCTCGCAGCAGTAGGTAATTCTGGGTCTTCCTTTCCTGTGGTGGTCCTCATGAGAGCCAGTTTTATCATTAGCGCTTTGATGATTTTGGAAACTTTCTTTCAAAGTTTCTTGAAAATTTTTCCAGATTGAGTGAACATTGTTGAATGTGATACTGTGATAACAGTTACAAGCTGTTGATACATGCTACAGCTTGTGATAACATGTTTACAGCTGTTGATACATGTTACAGCTGTGATACATGTTACAGCTGTGGATACATGCTACAGCTGTGATACATCCCTAAAGATGTGATATATTGCTACACATGTGATACATGCTACAGCTGTGATACATGCTAAACAGCTGTGATACATGCTACAGCTGTCATACATGCTACAGCTGTGATACGATGCTTACAGCTGTGATTACATGTTACAGCTGTGACACATGCTACAGCTGCTGGATACATGCTTACAGCTGTGATACATGTTACAGCTGCTGATACATGCTACAGCTGTGATACAATGCTACAGCTATGATTGTGATACATGCTACAGCTGTGATACTGTTACAGCAATGTGATTAACATGTTATAGCCTTGATACATGTCAGCTGTGATACATGATACAGCTGGATACATGATACAAGCTTGATACATGATACAGCTGTGATACATGTGACAGCTTGTGATACATGCTTACAGCGGTGATACATGATTACAAGCTTGTGATTTACAAATGTTACAGCTGTGCATACATGATACAGCTGTGATTACATTGATACACGCCCTGGATTACATGCTACAAGCCTGTGATACATGTTACAGCTGTGATACATGATACAGGCTGTTGAGACATTGATACAGCTGTGATACATGATACAGCTGTGCATACATGGCCTACAGCTGGGATACATTGATACAGCTGTGATACATTGTTACAGCTGTGATACAGATACAGCTGTGATACATGCTTGATACAGCTGTGATTACATGCTACAGCTGTGATACATGTTACAGCTGTGTTACATGGATACAGCTGTGATTAACATGCGTTACAGCTGTGATACATGATACAAGCTGTGATACATGTTACAGCCTGTTGATACATGATACAGCTGTGATAATGTTACAGCTGTGATACATTGATACAGCTGTGATACATGTTACAGCTGTGATACATGCTACAGCTGCTGATTACATGCGTACAAGCTGTGATACATGCCTACAGGCGGGATACATGTTACCAGCCTGTGAATACATGCTTACAGCTGTATTACTGTTACAGCTGCTGGATACATGCTACAGCTGTGATACATGCTACAGCGTGATACACTGCTACAGCGTGTGTGATTACATGCTACAGCTGTGATACATGTTACAGCTGTGATACATGGCTTACAGCTGTGATACATGTTACCAGCTGTTGATACATGCTACTCCAGGTCAACGCGTGAGGACTACTACAGATATGGTATCCAATAGTAGTATATGTTTAGAAATGACTGATACACAGTGAATCACTTCATTAGCAAATGTTTTATTGCACGCAGTCATCCTATATATCACAAAACGTCAATTATTGCATTTGAGCAATGGTCGAATCCCAACCCATTAGTTATTATTGTTAGTAGCCCCATGTTATTAATATGCCCCGGCAGTCACATGCACTGGTTGTATGTGACTCGATGCTACTAACGAGCCGTAAGTTGATTGACATGTGATAAATCATCATTTATATGAAAATGATGGATGATATGTACTTCACTCCTCTATGTGTGTCCCAGGGCATCATCAACAATTTGTCCACCAGAGGACACTGACAGTCATCAAAAGTCATACAATCTCAATGAAAATCCAGTAGTCTATAACTCCAAGGAACAAAGAAGGCACAGTGAATACATCAGATATCGACTTGTTTCTCTTCTAAAAAATGATACAATGTTTATTTTGATTGCCGTTCAAGATGTGCGACTATACCTAAAATAAGACATCCAATCCGTGGATGGATAGTGTTGCACCGTTAACCATGGCAGCATACAGACATGTGTTATCGATATATATCTAGTTTAATGGTGGGTTAGCTCCTGGTTCAGAGTAGGATGGTGAACTTGATCAGTGAATTCTGGGGCTGCCCCATCGTGTCGGCGATATGAGTCTTAGTTTCATTTATGAGCTAAAGAGGCGGAAACTGATCCGAGGGGTATCAGCATCTTCCTTACTCTGAGGCTTTGTGAGATACGGACGTCTGATGCCAGCAACAGAGCTGACTATTATTGTCAAGTTAGTGGACTGTTATCTTGCACTCTCCTAACACACGACAGACACACTATCGAGCACCACACACGTGACTGACGCCTGTTCACGCGCGCTGTGCAACTCATGCCACAGTTTGATGACTCCTTTGATACAAATCAGAAATAAACAATAGGAGATTTTCTGGTGTCTTGAAAAACGTTCAACGTAGCATGAGATGGTGTTTTTGGCTTTGTTGAGCACAATTTAGATCCCATATTCTATGGAGTGCTAGGTGACTACCCTTTGATGTTGTCTCAAGTGCGTTGCATGGGAGAAGAGCACAACAGTAAGAGGAGGAAGAAAAATCATTATATGAGATGGTGCATATACACATACTGGCACAGAAGAAAGATGTACAATCAAGCTGTAAATTAATATTGTATTTTATTCTGCTTGTATAAAGTTCTACTTAGGGCCCATCCCGCTGGTATCCTGGGAGACTCTCCTCATCCTTCAGATAAGATGAAAAGCTGAACATAGACTATAAGCTAGTATATCATAGCGTCACACAAGTGATATAATTACCTAGCATACTATAAATAACAGTTAATCAGCAAGTCCGAAAACACCAGATAGAAAAGATACAAACATCTTGTGAAATCCCAGTCCAGTCATTTCCGATTTTTGTAGATGATGTACTATTACCATGGAGAAACGACTATATGTATTTCTAATGTAGTTTAACACACCATGACGCAAATAATCGACTCAATCTCGATATTTGTCATGCCATTTGGTTTATCCGCATGATGGTAGCTATCAGCAAATTGACGGGATTTCCAATATAGATATACTGTTGAAATAGTCACTATGAACCAGAGAAAGACACTGTCATCAGATGCACCAGTCGTATAACGAGAAGTAGAGATACGTTATGTTGATATAGCATATGTTTTGTATCGGAAAAAGCTCATATTTAAGTTGTCGTATGAAATCAGTAGTTTTATCATGCTCGCATCCGTCAAAGAATCATCACCAAAGTGCAGCTATGAGAATAACTGACGAGACCATACACGTGAGATTATACCCTAAACTACTCAGTCATAAAACATTTTATTGAAAAAACATGGTGGGTACAAGCCAAATTAAAGACAAACATCTGTGTGTGAATCCACCCAGATATTTCCGTAGATTTTTTAATGTGTGTTTACGAGCGAGAAACACAATTATTGAGCATTTATATTCAGCTAGCTACAGTATCCAACCACACAAACAGCAGTGATGATTCAAACGGGGGCAACGCTAGCAATAGCGACAAAACCAGAAAATATATTAATTATTTCACTAACCTGCATAAACTTCATCAGATGACCAGTCCTATAACATCATATTAACAATACATTATTATGGTTTGTTTCGAAAATGTGCAGCTTTAGCCGCACAAATCGTGGTTGAACAATGTGAATACGTAGTTGAAAATGCAGAAATATTGTCCGGGAGAAATCTTGGAGAGGCACCTATTCTAATCAAATAGCTAATCATAAACTTAAATGAAAAAATACATGTTGGACAGCAAATAAAGATAGCTTAGTTTTCTAATTGCAATCGCCGTGTTAGAATTAAAAAAATAACTTCAGTACGACATCCAGCTTACGTTATTTGCGACGAGAGCGCCCAAAATCAAAGCGAGGAAAAACACAACGACACATTTCCACAGAAATAGGAAATAACCATCATAAATGGGTTCCTACTTTTGCTGGATTCTTCCATCAGAATGTTTACAAAGTGGTTCCGTTGTCCAGAACAATCGTTGTTTGGATTTAGAATGTCATTTTTTCCCTCTCGAATGAGCAAGCAAAACTTGCCAAGTTGGCGCGAAGCTGTCCATCGTGAACAAACGCAAAGAACGGAACACGCCAAAACTCCCGGAAAAAAATTTCAATAATCGGATTAAACTATATTTGAAAAAACATACTTTCGAGATGATGATTGTCACATTTATCAATAAAATCAAAAGGCCTGGAGATAGTAGCTGGTCTATAACGACACTTTTCAGAAGGGCAATATACCCGTTCCTTCTCGCCGCCTTCCCTGAAAACAGGAACATTTGGTGTGTCACGTCATTGCCAAGAGGCTCTTATTCGACCTCAGATCAAGCTATACACTCCATTTCTTCTCTCACTGCCTATTGACATCTAGTGGAAGGCGTATGAAGGCATGTATACTAAATAGATTTCAAGCAAAAGATTTAGGTAGGCCCTGGAAACCAGAGGCCTCCGATTTGAGATTTTTCACTTTTCTGACAGGAAGTTTTGCGCAAAATTAGTTCTGTGTTTACCACAGATATAATTCAAACGGTTTAGAAACTTGAGAGGTGTTTTCTATCCAATAGTAATAATAATAGTGCATATTGTACGAGCAAGAATTGAGTGGCGAGGCCGTTTGAAATGGGCACCTTTCTCCAAGTGACTCAATACTGCCTCTGCAGCCCAAAGAAGTTAAAGTACATTCCTACTCATTTTGCCACAGGGTGTAGAGAAAATGTTGCCGGTTTTAAAGCAAGTGTTCTTGCAGTTGTAATAATTTTGCCATGACCTGTTGATGTGAGTGAGAGTAACTAACAAAAATCAATGGGGACTCTGTGTGCCCGGTGCGGTATTAGGCCATGATTACTACAAGTTTAGATAACTGACTAGACTAACTTAACAATCTAAAAATTGTTAGCTGATTAAGTGACTGTCYGTGACTGACAAAACAAGAGAAAAACTGCTGATCCACAACCAAATGTCAAACTTGCACCTTGTGTATTCTAACTCTCAACAGTAAGTTGAGACCCCGACTCATTTTTGTAAGGTCGGGCCCCTAAGCGAACGCTTATGCCTGGAGCCGGCCCTGGTCGTGGGCTTCTGATAGTGATGGCTCTGATCAAGCCACTCGCTCACATGACTTGATTTGATTTGATAAGGTAAATCAATGAGAGGAAGCCAGATGAGCCACAACACAACAACAATCAAGCTAATTCACAATGACACACAGGAGCTACGCAGGCTATATGCCCTCCCTGTCCTCCCTGTGGCATTATGATGCAGACAGCCCAATAGCCTTCACCAACCGACTTCCGTTCTTAGATATTTCATAAAGTTGTAACCCTTGACTTAGAATGGAATTAAATTCCAATTCTATTGTTGTGACTCATAGACCTACAAACACTAGCTGAATGTATTGTTTGTCTAAGGCTATAAAATAATTATCAGAGTTAGCCCATAGGATATTCTTTCATATCCAGACAGAAGCCAGAGAAGAGATTGAGAAATGCTGATTGAGCTAACAATGGGATTAGCGTAGCATGGTGTGATGAAAAATAAGACAATTGCTGACGAGGGACGTTTTTTTGTTGGCGTATCCCTGGCAGAGTCCCCAGGACCCATGTTACTCAGTTGGTTGAGCATGGCACTTGCAACGCCAGGGTAGTGGGTTCGATTCCCACGGGGGACCTGTATGAAAAAAGAATGAAAATGTATGCACGCACGTACGTTGCTCTGGATAAGAGCATCTGCTAAATGACTAAAATGTCATGTTAATTGAGTCAGTAAAATCACTGTGCATTAGGCTCATATTTAGCATCGCTAGCAGGATCTAATCTAGCGTACTACATTGTTGTTGCTCCTTGGTAATATTGTTGAGAAACACGTTGGTTTTGTTTGCTTGTTCATTAGATTTTGAGCCATTTCGGTGACGTTATCGTTGATAGCGTTCCAGGAAATGTTAGATCGCCAGTTGACCTTTGAAATAATATGGCCCTGGATAAAACAAACTTGTTAATATCAATTGTAATTCAAATGATAACAGTAAATATAACAATTCAAMGGCATTTAGAATGGCGGGAACTCCCCTTTAGTTTCATGTTGATGGAAAATGAAGGGAATTTACCTTTCATTTAATGTTGATGCAGTCACATAAAGCACATGACTTNGGCTGGCACATGAGCCTAATAGGATGTGAACACGTCAGTTCTCCTACTCAGTATTGTATACCCGTTAGTGTCTGCGGACTACAGGTTACATATTGAAATCCTGCTCAGTCAGGCACAAACAGGTTATGGTGGAACCATTGACACACAATTATTTTTGTACATGTCATGGGTGGTATGGTGAGAGAGTAGAGTGGCTAAGCTATTTGGCACTCCGGACAGTAAGTTAGGACTCCTGATTGAGCTTTGAAAACTTGGTTTGGGTGTCACACACTACGTAACACTGAATTAATATCAAACTCGGTGAAACAGACTAGCAGTCTTTAGCATCGTATTAGGCACCATACTCTGACTGGAACAAAATTGATTTCTATAACGAGTGGACGTGATTTAGCTGTATTTATGTCTGATAACTACATCGCTAGTTCGATTTGGGATGGAACCTGTATTTATTTTAAAATTTGGTAAAGTAATTTGTTCTTGTCCACTAGGGATTCCAATCTAAAAATACTGCAGTATTACATATGAAGCTTATGCTCGCATTTGAACAGGGGGAAATAGTAATTACTTTTTTCCAATCGTCATTGCAATCGTAAATACACAGAAAAGGAGGGTTTAATGTTCTGACAGGTCTTTGGTATCTATCGTACACAGCTACTGCAGATCTTTCCTCTGCTTTTCGCTGGGCTTTATCTTTACTCCGTTAAATTTCTCTAATCTTATCAAAACATGGGAATAAGATGCCACTAGATATTTGAGACTACCTCAGGATTTCTGTTTGAGACAATCGAAAATAAACGAAAACTTCCAAAAAGTTGTGGAGTTCTGTTACATGGTCTTTCTATTGCCTTAAAGATCTTCGCATGGCCTTCTGTTATGGACTCAATGTTTTTTTTTAGAATTCTTTATTCTTTTTTTTTAAAGCATATGTGATGTTGGTAGGACTCCTAGCTGGAAATACCGCTATATTAGATAGAAAAGACATGTACTTTATGGTAAAAGCAAGAACATGCGCTTTTGTTGCCATGATCTTCAGTCAATTGAAAGCAACTAGATGTAGACAATGCTCTAAATGAAACCTTCTCATGATTTCCATTGCGTATACCATTTTGGAATTTAACAGTTGATCATGAGATCGGGCTACTGAAAACCAACGCATGCCAAGCTAAGGCCTACAATGTTGATTTATGTTTTAACGGATGCCCTATTGACACAAATGGCGGGTCTATGCAACAGGATCCTATAAATGCTGTCATTATATGTAATGAGGTGTGAACGTAGGATTGCTATAGTATTTTTTACAAAGTTAACTTTTTGATTTGTTGTGCTGTCTCAAAAAATTAAAAGACATATTGTTAACTGTTTTTAATCAAGTCTGTATGGCCTAACTGCAGATACTAGTTTAGGCCCAACACCAGACAGCAGAGGGACATGTCTGTTGTAAAGGTTAGTGAAGGTGGTAGTCCCCATTGGACTTAACCAGTATGGATGTAAACGCAGATACTATAATTATATGCTAATGTAGTAGTCCATGCTTCTTCTCATGAGATTGGCAAGTACAGATAATATCTAGTCAAATAACAACGTCAATCTGCAGGGGTGAAAAACAAAGGGATAGTTTTAGTCTAATGCTTTCCGCCATAGAAGGCGTAAAAGATAGTTCTTGACAAGGGACACAAAGTTTGGTTAGTCACAGGAAGTTCATACAAACAGTACGATACCGTTTCAGCTGGCTGGCTGCGACTTGGTCAGTCAGAGAACTTTCGGGAATCTGTTTGAGGAAAATTCATGAGAATCCAGGCCTTGTTTGAGATGTTCTGACGTCCCATTTCTCCTTTGGAGTGTGGATTGCCACGCTTTGGCAGTAACATCACCTAGGACATACTGAAATAATAGGACCATGCATTTCACTTACATTGTAATCAGAAAGGATGTGTGGAGGAATATAGGACAGGCTCATTGTTAATGGCTGGAATTGGAATTTATTGGAACGGTGGTCAAACGTCTGGAAACCATGACTCGTTCCTTAATTGCCATTCAGCCAGTTACTAATGAGCCTGTCCTCTTAGGTACTCCCACCAGGCCTTCCACTTGTAATTCTCAATCAAAACATGCACTCAGGGGATCGCATAAAAAGCTAACGGAAACAGAAATAGATTAACAACTTGATACATAACCTTATAGAATTCCAATTCATATGCTCCGAATCTGGGCTGTCGAGGGCCTGATTCATACCTTGACACCAGGATGTACTTATTAGGCACCAAGCTGGAAAACAAGAGGGACCTACCTGTCCCAATTCCGCTTCCTCGAGCGTCTGGTTTTCGCCTGCTGTGTACGCGTTCTTTGAGTGTCAGTTTAACGGAGGTGTCTATGAACGCACCTGTTGGGCGGGCGAAAAAGTTAGCCTCTGTTGCAGAGATTCTGAGCGCGATGCTCTCCATCCGCACTTGTCCCATCAGTATCTCGCACTATCCATGTGGGCAGATCATAGATCTTTGCTCTGCGGTCAAAAAGCTCTGGAGCTGACTTCGCATTCTGCCCAACGGATCGTTAGCCATGACCAGATAAGTTTGCTCAACGACGGGACGTCAGTTTTCTCCAAGTTGAGAGAGAGTTTGTTTTCACTGTGTGTGTTGGTACTCTGCATTGAGCTTCTTTACTGACACCACACGATTTTAGAATTCTAATATGACGAGCCCATAATTTTCTGGCGCGGACCCATCCACACATCTCTGTCTGCTCGTCGCTAGTGTTTTTTTCCTATCTTTGGATCTGCTCATCACTCCATAAACCCACCTGCTGTCCGATCCGCCTTTAACCCGGCAATAATATTACCTCATGATTATCCTCTCTGAGTCATTATAAATGATAAAACAACGAACGGCATTGGACACGGAGGAAAGAAGAAGAGATACAAACATGCGCAGGTAGGGATATTAGTGTGTCTCGGGGTAGAGCGGAGACGGACAGCGGAGTGGGTTGATGAGGAAGTGAGAGGATGAAGCAGAATCCAGAAGGATAGGAAAAACACTAGCGCGCGAGGGGCAGAGAGAGGAATGTGGTGTGATGGGTCGGAGAGAAAATGTGCTGGTAAGCTTTATACGAACAAATAACTTGGAGTCAGTAAATTGGCATAGCAGCATGGACAAGAAGGCAATTTACAACATTATCAAACTCTATTTTAAACATAGGAACTGGTTCGTAAGAGCAAAACAATACTGGGTGGATTTGGCTGAACGATCGGCAGGGGAATGGAAAGTATCAGTCAGACTAGCGTATCTGTCTGAAAGGGAAAGAGATGAAATGATCAGAGGAACATGAGTTGATGTCAGATATTCTTGAACGGACACAACGAGAGTTGTGCGGAGTGAACATCAATCTCCAACGAGACTAAATAATCTGTGTTCCCGGCAAGCCAGACAGAGTGTGCGTATATCCAGGACACCTGAAACACACTCCAGGACAGACACCAGGCAAACCAGACTCAGGAAGCGGAATTCGTGACAGTAGTCCCCTCTGTTTTCTTCGCTTGGTGCCTAATGAATCAATCCCTGGTGTCCAAGGTATGAATCAGGCCTCGAACTGAAGTCCTTCAAGAATTCGAGTAGTATCGTAATGGAGATTTAAGGTTATTATAAGAGTTTGTTGACTACTTATTGTAGGTGCCAGTTATAAAGACTTCTTTCTGTGACCTGAGTGCATGTTTGTATTACTAAGCGCATTAGCATAGTCGGAGTGTTGCTGACGAGTCCGTAGGGCACCTATCAGGAGGACTGAGGCCTCATTGTAATGGCTAGAGAGAAACGTCCTGGTTTCCAACCACGTGTTTAACAACACCAGGGCCGAGTTCAATAATTATCCATTTTCTACAGTCGTTAAATGAAGCCTGTCCTATAGTTGCGCTCCACAATCCTCTTCTGATTACAATGTAAGTGAAATGCTGTCCATTGATTTCATCAATTTCCTAGGTTTTTTGATGTTCGTCCAAACGGTGGCACCGACAACTCCAAAAGGGAGAATGGGACAGTCAGGAACATCTCAAACAAGGCACTGAGATTCTCATAAATTTCATCAAAAAGATCCAGAGAAAGTTTCCTGACTGGACCAAGGAGCAGCAGCTGAAAGGTACGACGTTTGATACTTCCTGGACTAACCAAATTTGTGMCCCTTGTCAAGAACATTTTAGCCTCTTATGGAAAGCATTGCTAAAACKTACCTTGTTTTTACCCTCAGATMACGTGTTATTTTGACTAATATTATTGTACTGCCAAATCTCATGAGAAAATGGACACCTACACTACAAGGAAGGAATTCCATGATGTTGCCTTYATACATTGCATAATGGTTATTAAAAGTAAACTGTGGGACCTACCATCCTTTTCAGCCAGACCATTCTAACGACATGTCCTCTGCTGTCTGTGTAGCCTAAATGTATCTGCAGGTTAGGCCATACAGACTTGATTAACAGTTAACAATATGTATTTTTGTTTTTGAGACAGGCAAGCAAATCAAAAAGTTAACTTTGTAAAAATACTATAGCAACCTTAGTTCAACCTCATTACCATATAATGACAGACATTTTATAGGATCTCTGTTGTCAAGACCCCATTTGTGTCAATAGGGGCATCCGTTACACAGTAAATCAACATTGTATGGCCTTAGGTTGCATTGCGTTGTTTTCAGTAGCCCGATCTCATGATCAATGTTAAATTCACAAAATGGTATACACAATGGAATAGGAAGGTTTCATTTAATGCATTTGTCTAACATTCTAGTTGCTTTCAATTGACATGAAGATCATGCAACAAGGAATGTTTCCTGCTTTACAAAAAGTACAGCTTTTTTTCTTAATCTATTGGTATTTTCGGTAGGAGTCCACACATCAATATGCTTTAAAAAAAAGAATTAAAAAAGAACATTGAGTCATAAGAGGCATGCAGACTTCAGGCAATAAAGACTCATGTAACAGCCCACAACTTTTTTGGAAGTTTTCTTATTTGATTTGTCTCCAAAAAATCCTGAGGTATTCACAATAAATGGCATTTATTCTGTTGTGAAATAGAGGAAATTTAATGGAAAATGAAAGACAGCGAAAAGCAGAGGGAGACAGTAGCTGTGTAGATGTGATACAACTGCATAGAACACCCTTTGAGTCATCATACGAATGGAATGGCGATGGAAAAAGTATACAATTCCCCCTTTCAATCGAGCAAGTCATGCCAATTCTGCATTTAGAAACCTAGGGAACAAGCAATTATTCTTTACCAAATTTTAAAAACAGGTTTCCACTCGCTACAGAGTCGAGATAAATACGAGCTAATCAGTCCACTTCGTAATAGAATCAATTTTTTTCCAGTCAGAGTATGGGTAAAACGTTGACTGCTAGTCTGTTTCAGGAGGATAATTCATTACTTGGTGTAAGAACCAAACCAAGTTTAAACAAGTAGTTTGAGCATAACTAAAATGGGTCTGATGAGTCACGCACCCTCTGCTCTCTCGACCACGGTATCGAAGCGTATGTAACGTAACCATAAATGTGTTGGACTGACTGAGCATGAGTTTCAATGAAATGGGGTGGCACACACGAGCTAATACTCAAAACATGAAGACTGACATCACCGACACAGCTCTAGCCAGACCATACTATAAAAGAGCGACTATCACAACACTCTAGGTTAGTGTTAAACAAGTCCACTTAGCTATATCAGAAATGTTTCCTAAGTTAGGGTGTTAGTGTGGTCGACTAGCTTTGTTGATATAGCAACGCCAATGGAAGTACTCGACTCTTTACCATGCAATGATATGCCTGTATTGGTGTTACTAAAACTAACTAAATAAATTAATTTGCACGTAACATAATATAATTAAAATATGCAAATAATATGGACATGAATGAGAAACTTGTACTTATGTTTTTTTTGTTTTCGTTTCTGCCAGTTCAGCATCGTCTGGGATTGGTTTCAATTACTGGAGGTACATTCTGTCAACCAAAAGGAGCTCCGAACGGACTCTCCCACAACTCAAAAAGCTGCCCAAGTTGCAAACGCACTCATGACAATTTCAGCATAATAAGACGCTCTCTCATTGGCGCGTCTCAAGAATGCACCCCATTCCTGAGTGTGCACCATTTAGGGAATAGGGATGGTGCCATTTCAAGATGCAGTCAAATAGTTTGACATACAGTTTCAGAGAACACAAAAACAAATGGTTTCTGGGTAGAGAAATAAAATGGCCACACAAAAGATTTAAATCGAGAAACAATCAATCATGATATTTTTGAATATGGAAGAAAAAACAAAATCAGTTAAGAGGATATCGGAGGACAAAGTTCACGGACACAGGGTGAAAGAAAGCGGCTAAACGGAGCAGTGAAATAGTGATCGCCGCTTTGAGAGAAGAGACACCTTTTCCCGGCGTTACGGAAGGACAGAAAGAAGACTTCTCTAACTCACACTGTCACACACTCTCCATCTCAACCCCTCTCTAGGATCATCCGGAAATGTCTTTATTTCAATTTGGTGTCATCTTTCCCTGAATAAAATACAAATTAATAAAAAAGAAAAAAAAAAGGTCAAATGATAATCATAGACAAAAACTTCCAAGACACAGCAGACCTTGCCTCCATCCATACCTCATCCACACTAACACATAAGCTAATGAACGAAAGACCACAGCACATTCAGGAAAAGAAACGGACAAAAAAAGATCTACACATGACAATCATTCCTGGCCATGAAACCAACTAAAACAATACAAGTAAAAATGCATATTGCAAATAGCAGATTGAAAACAAGTCAAGAGAACACAAAAGCAAGTGTGTATTTTCCTAAGTATACAATTCAACATTTTGCAATATATATAATAGGTAAAAATATAAATAGAGTTGTGCCCCCCCCCCGTCCTAATCTAAAAATCAATACAGTTACATCAGTGACAATAACATGCAATTGATATACTTACAGCATTGGACTAGCAACTCCCAAACTACAACCCCATTTACCCACCCAAAAACTACAAAACCCAGGGCCCACACAACACAATCCTTAAATAGTCAGCTCATTCAAAAACACGTCTCTCGCTTAATCATTTCCCCCCTGGACTGCTGAAGGCATGAATTCAACCGTTGCTAGATAGAAGATCTCATATTGTCATCAACTCCAGTTTCATCACATATGTTTATATACAGGAGTACTTCCTAACGTACAGCAAGCTGACTGATTTTGAATGACTGCATAGTGAAAATGATATTTGGTTTTACTTACAGATGGGGCGATGACACACCCTCCCACCGCACCCCAAGGTACGGCGCAGCAGCAGACTACATATGTGCATCCAAAATGGCACCCTATTCACTACTTTGTGCACTACTTTTGACCGGGGTCTTATGAGCCTGGCTGATAAAGTAGTGCACTACATAGGGGTGTGATTTCAGAGGCATACCAGAGTAATTCTTTAACAGCGGCTTTGCGCACTGCCTATAAGAACACAAAAAGCCCAAAAAAGACAGCAACCAGCAACTGTGGACATATGTCTATAGCCTACATTTGGAGTGTGTGTGGCGCGCCACCCTGTCCTTGGCAATGGGTTATGATCAACTTTTTTTCAAAATTGATTATACCATTTTACAAACACACTAAACCCCAAGTCATTTCAGTTTTGCCCGGCCCAAAAAAGTTCTTGCCGTTTTTAGAAAGGTGAAGAGTGGCACAGTCACCTGTCAGGTGTTTTCCAACCACGTGTGTGTGCTTGTAAAAAGACATCAGCAAAACAAAAGAGAAAGTTGACAGTGGGAGACTGGGTCTGACACAGCACTGGACAGCCAAGACTGGGGGAATAGGGTGCACTTTGAGTAGAGTGCACTTTGTAGTGATTTTGGACAACCCAAGGGGTAGAAAGCGTGTAAATTACAAGGGATAGTACTAATAAAAGTACATGTAAAGTCAGTATTTTAAAACTTTGTTTTAGCAAGTGGGCCAGGCTTATATAATAATGTGTCTGTCATTACTACCTGATTGCCTATAGAAGAACCAAAACCAAAGAGCCATGGTTCAAAGTTGGTACATGATGATTTGCGGAGGGGCAACAACAAACAGAACGTTGCAGACTGAAACATAACGCAAAGAACCAACACTGTTCTCTATTCCACAACGATAAGAGAACCATGTATATTCTACCTGCAACACAGKCAATCTRKTGAACTCTCCCAAGACCTGGTGATGGTGAGCAGTGGCTTATRACAGTACCAGTTTACACAGTAAAAAGGTCTGTCTGGCTGAGTGGGTGTGATTGCTGTGCCCAGGCTTTGTCAGAGTACAAGTCTCTCCCTGTATTCTACACACACGGGCATTGCTACCCCTAAAGCACCCCCTCCCCCTATCCCACACTAGCTACAGAGAAACTCTGAATATATCGTAGTCATAGTAATCAATTAGAATATCAATAACAATAATAACTTGTTTTCGTTGATGACACCTTTGGTGTGTAATGTCAAGGTCGAGCTTGCAGGAGGCCCACGGACGGACAGACAGACGGACAGGTAGACAGACCATTCTAAATCAGGGTGACCCTGGACTACAATGTCTAAGGTCAGGGAGCAAAAAGGTCAAGGTTCACAGGTCAGGACGGACAGACGGACACTCCTTCTCTAATAACTAGACTTTGTGGTGCTGTAGTGCGATATGTGACTACCAACATGCTATTACACTGTTAGATACATGTGAGGTGTACATCAATTGCGTGGATTAGTTTAGTGACGTTAACTATTGCTACTTCATCTATGGGTTTAGCTCTCTGTCACTGTTCTCTCACACCCTTCACCATCAGACTTGCTTTTCTGTTATTGGTAACTGTAAAGACATTGCATTACTTCACTTATTTGGTTTTAAAAAGATAAAAGTATTTGTCCTTTGGGGGACCATTATCGACAGCAGTCTAAAGAAAAATTAGCAGCAGTAGTAGCAACGTAATAAATAATTAAATATTTTTTGAAAGATACAATAATGAATAGAATAGCAAACAATCAAAACACAAATCCTAATTCACTCTAAAAATCATAATGGTATATTTGGTGCAACACCATTGAAGGATTTTACAATGTCCAGCAGGCTTCAACATCTGATCCATACCTGGCTGCCTAAGGCTGAATTCAGGGCTCCAAACTCTCTCCTCCTCACATCTCTCCGTTATTCAAAACCACTCACCGCTCTGCTGCACTCACTCTTCCCTCACTAGCTCTAGATGGCCCTTACCTTTCTGTACATACCTCTCTTGACCTTCTTTCCACTTTCTTATCCTTCTTTCCTCCACTCGTTTTCACCTCATCCTTTCATCCCAAAATACTTATTTTTTAAATCCAACTCTTTCCATCGTCTTGCTTTCTCCCTAGCTCTTCTTCTGCACATATCATAGTCGACGTTTCCGATTCCCTCTCTCCATTTCTCTGACATACCGTTGATCTCCCTCTCTTATCGTGTCTGTGTCTAGCAGTGATTTGGCTTGGTTGTGTGTTGGGGAAGCCTGATCCCAGATCTGTCAGTGCCGTCTTACAAACTCCTAATGCTCAGGCTAGGAAAGGGAGGGGGTAGTCTTCTCTACCTGGCTTTGGCTCTGGCCCTGCAGGAGGGGAAGCAACAGTCAGGAGCAACGAGAGGGCCTTGTGTGACACCCTCCACCAACAACTACCACCTTTGGTTTGACAAAACWGTGGAGCCTCTAAAAGATGGAACAGCAGAAAGAATGAAATAAAGAAGAGGGTGAGTGGCTGAGTGCCATTGAGAAAGAGCGGAAGGAGGGAGGGTTGAAATGCTCCACAGCCCAAAATATCTAATTGTATTATTTGTAAAGGGCAAGCTGCTGTCTCTTGCCTGTTTCTTGACACAAATAACGCACGCCTCCCCTCCGTTCGCCTCCAAACGGTTTTCTTTTCTAACACTCCTCTTCAACAATAAGCAACACTGCTTTAAACCTCATCTAGCAGTACAGTTTCCCTGACTGAGTTTCACCACAGCAGCTGGGGTAAATGCAGTAAACCAAGTCCGATAAAAGGCAGACTTTTGTCCTCCTCTGTATCCCTCCCACTCATCCACCGGTTATCCAGTCCCACTCAAAACCATCCTGAACTCTAAATAAATAAATACAAAACACCTTTTCTACAGAGCTACGCATAACCCAACTTTTTTTTTGTATTTTTCGCCGTTTTTCCAATTCWAAGCTGCTAGAACATGTACTTGTTGATATTCTCTCTAAGCATTTGAATCAAAGTTAAAGTTTCTGTCATCTATTGTATTTTCAAAACGATGGTTAAAAACCAGACTGAAACAAATACAGCGGGTCTAGTTGGTCTGTTAGAGCTACAGTGGGACAGCTATATGCCATCCATAATAGTGAGCGCACACTTGTGTCTTAGTACACACACTCATACACAACCTGTTGAAGAGTAAGTATAGAAACAATAACACCCGGCTGAATATTGCACTGAACCTTCCACTTCTGAGCCTAGCCATCACTGCGGATGAAACTGGGCCTCTGGGCTTGCCGTAGGGACTCTTACATTGTCTTAACACTACATGATGTAGCAGAAATMWGCTCCAGTGTGTATCGACTACTCTGTTGTCAGACCCCGTAGCTATGACTAGGGCTGGAGCTGAACAAGATTACACAGGCGCGTGAGATATGATTAGTGAGTGAGTAGTATTTATGTATGTGTTTAACCACGTGAATGCATTTACAGTATCACTACTGTACGTCAGTATCGAACGGATGGAAAAGTGTGCATGCATTGTGGATACAGAGTAACCTACAGTATGTGCTGAAGTGTTCACGATGATAATGTACATGTGCTGATATGACTTCTGATGACGCTTAACTACAGTGTGAAGCTCTACTCTCCCTCGTGTCTGTCTGTCCTGATCCAGACTCAATCAGTCAATCAACCAGACTCAATCAATCAATCCACCGAGCCAGTCTGTCTGTCTAGGGATAAAGGCCTACTCCGTGTCTCCGACCCTCTCTGGGGTCTCCCGGCTGCAGGCTGGGGCGGCTGCAGGCTCCAGTGGCTCCGGGGCGGGGCCAGTGGCCGGGGGCTACCTGCTGAAGAGCGAGTGGAGCTGGTGCTGGTGGTAACATTGGCTGCTGCGCGGCGACTCAGTGCGCTCCATCACCGCCTGGAACCAGCCRGCCACGTCCACCACCAGCACCTCATAGCGCCGAATGAAACTGTGCTCCTAGGGGAGGAGGGGGGGATATCAGTGAGAGGAAGGGCAGAAGAGAGGAGTTTGAACACTGCATCCATTCCCTTTCTCTCTAATGTACAGATTTTTTTCTTCTAATAAACATTTAATTCAGACAACATTCTTCCCTTTCTTGTAATCCCAAATCATGGTTTAGAGTGGTGGTGAATCAGTGTGTGAATAGCTGGAGGGGAGAGACTTACGAGCAACTTGTGGTATTTTGGCCTTTTTCTGTGATCCTTTGTGAGGCTGTGGAAAGAGGCAGTCAGTGACGTAGAAATGAACAGACAAAAATCACTTGATATTACTTAGCAACTGTACTGTCAGCAGAGACTGGTTGAGAGCCGTAAGACTGCAGAAATTAATAATAAACTCTCTCAATGAGTCACACAGTGCTTGTGTGTTTTGTCTCACCAGTCTTTGACGAAGGACTGGAAGTCGAGGGAGAAGTCCATGCTGAGGGGGAGCGAGGGAGGGTCTTCCTGCAGCACTTTGGTCAGGACCTCAAAGTCGGTCTTGCAGTTCTTATAGGGGAACTGTCCTGTGGCCAGCTCCACCTGCAGGCCGAGACAACACATTACAGCGTTAAGGCCAGTTTATACTTGGTCTYACGACATGTCRGTAGACAATTAGAATGCGACAAGRGTCGCTGGTCAAAACMACWTTWAAATMTATACTCCAGTGGAARYTCTGTAGACCATCGCTGTGACTGTCAGCTTTCTTGTTGCGACTGTCGCTATGTCCGTTGTTGTGGTTACCAGACTGCAACACCAACCAGACTGAGTTCTAAAATTCTCAGATACAATGACAAACTTTTATTTAGTCACACTGTGGCAGTAAGCTATTTTCTGTAAACTCGCCATTACTTGTGAGTTTATTTTCCTATAATTATGAATAAAAAGTAGCTAAAGTTCAGACTTTGTCAGTTATTCTCTGGTCATTATTTGAACTGGCTAACGAACCAAAACATTGTTTAGAAAATTGCTTTTAGTTGCCTTGCTTGCTTGGTTGACATTTACTGAATTCACTTTTAAAACGGATGGGTTTATTGGTGTTAAAATAGAGAACGTATGCTATTTGGAGCACCGGATTGCTGACCTCGTTGTGCGTTTATACTTTTTCATAAGGACAAGTTTGAWGTCGCTACYTAAATTGTCTACAGACATGTCGGTAGACCGACCGTAAACCAGCCTTTATACTCACAACGACAGGTCACTAAGACTAAAGTTATCAAACCTCTTCACTCGTTAGAAATCAACCCTTAGCCCCTAACCTAGACACCATTTCATGCTCCCTTGTAGATGTGAATAGCTGTATGGGTGTAAACAATACGGCGAAAAGTCCACCTAGCCTACCAAAAGGCTTGATGGAGGAATTATCATATTACTTACACCCATTTGATCCTTTCAGATGGATGACGGGACATTGAGAAGTGTCAAAGCGTAGAAGGTAGGTAAGGCTCTCAACTTTTGGCCAGGGCCAAATACGAAGGCACAGGACTGACCAAAAGAAGTGCACTACATAGGGAATAGGGTGTGATGCAGTAGTGTGGGTGTTTTACCAGAGAGATGCCCAGGCTCCAGACGTCTGCTCGGATGTCATAGTCAGGCTTGCTGGGATCTGGGGGGTCTATTCTCTCAGGCTGGGAACACACAGAAACAGGCTTGGGTTAGGGGGAAACTGCACTTCTTGTACCAATACACAGGGAAATTAAACACATTTTACAGAGGACAGCAGCATTCAGAATTTTCACAGAGCTATGTGCAACCCCAGGTGGAAAAATAGTGGCGCTTCAGCATCAAAATGGCAGCCTTCACTTCYGTAGGTTAAACGTGGTAGGGTACGTGTGCCCACCAAGGTGACTCACAGCCATGTAGGCAGCACAGCCGGCGCTGCGGGTCTTGGCCTTGGAGTCGACGAGTCGTCCGCTGATGCCAAAGTCACACAGCTTGATCTGGCCCTTGTTGTCCAGCAGGATGTTGGAGGGCTTCACGTCCCGGTGGATCACACCGTGCTTCTCCTTCAGGTACAGCAGAGCTGACACTATCTGTACACACACACACAAAGGGTAACACACTACTACATTGAAGAGAAGGTGAACAAACTTTTTATGGGATGGGGTCAACTCCACTGGAACTCAATTCAGGAGATGAACTGAACATAAAGACACCTAATTGAAAATGAAGGGCAATATTTAAAATTCTGAATTTGAGTTTCAGTTCAAAGCCTGAATTGAGGGTATGAGAGCGCAAGAGATAAGACGCGAGATGGAGAGACTCACTGCCACGGTCATCTTGCCCAGGATGCGTTCAGGTATGGGCCCCTGGATCCTCTTCTTGAGTTTCTCAGCACACGTCCCCATCAGCTCCATTGCGATGAACACATCCGTCTGAGGACCAATCACAGTCAGTCACATAACATTGGCATTTTAAACAGAACAGTGAAACTGCTACAAGAAAGAAGCTATTTCTGTCAATATGAATAAATATGGTTTAAATGATGTGACATACTAAATTATCTGTGCGTGTGACTCACGTTGGTAACTATAGCGTGGCAAATTAACTTATTTAACTGTGTGTGTGACTCACGTTGGTAACTATGGCGCCGTAGCACTGGATGATGTAAGGGCAGTCATGGCTCTTCAGCACCACATCCAGATCCATCAGAATCCTCTTGTTCTCGTCCTTGTTTCCTGTCCGGCGCATTTGCTAGTGACACACACAATAAATCAGTCATCAACATTCAATGATGATGTTTTAGTTGAGGGAGAAGAACTTCAAGCAACTGGATGGCGCCACTAATTTACAACTCCGCCCAACCCACATACCTGTCTAGCACTTAACCATTAGCCAATCGCATACTGCCGGTTTCCCGGACACAGATTAGGACTAATCCTACACTAAAAAGGGGATTTAAAAGGAGATTATCCACTGAAAGTGCTTCATAGTCCAACCTGTCACCGGGTAACCATAGTAACCTACCTCACTCCAGAGTCCAGTGTATCAGCTGTTTCCAGCAACCTACATCCCCTGCCCCCCCCTCATCCAAACCTGCCCCCTATCCAAACCTATCCCCTGCCCCCTCATGCAAACGTATTCCCTCTCATGCAAACGTATTCCCCCTCATGCAAACGTATTCCCCCTCATCAAACGTATTCCCTCTCATGCAAACGTATTCCCTCTCATGCAAACGTATTCCCTCTCATGCAAACGTATTCCCTCTCATGCAAACGTATTCCCTCTCATCTATATACAGTAGGTCACCAGATGGTGAAAAGTGAAACTGTATATGATTGAACTATAGAGGTAGGCCTATGTATTTTAAGAACAGAACACACTGATTATAAAGTTTATACCTGCCAGTTAAGGCTGAACAAAACATAATAGCATTCTACATCTTAAATTGCATAGCTATAATATATAATTTACAGCTCCAGCCATTATCCCTGTAGGCCATGTTGTTTGTGCTTGTAACCATGACTGTGTATACCAAGGATAAGCATTGTATGCAACCCCCCATAGACTAGTAGTGACTGACTTCCTAATAGTTAAACAGTTAAGATAAATGGGGGGGGGGGTTTAACAATGCTTAATTGTAGCAGTGACGATACAGTATAATTACTATCATTGTGTGAGGTTAAACAATGGAAGGCAAAGCCCAGAGAGAAACCGATAGAAAAAAGAACAGCGATACTGAACTGACAAACAGCCCAGAGCTGKCTCCAACAGTTAAATCCTCTGGTCAAATCGGCTGCTATGGAATTATGTGTTCTGCCACAGTAGGAAAAACCAATGCTATGGCCTTATCCCAAATAGCGGCAGTAGAACATCCACACAGCACTTGCATAACGGAATAGGCCAAATGTTTCGAGCTGCTGGAAGGCGATTAAGGTTCCCACTGTTCAGAAAGAATAGGAGCAAGGCTAGTTTCATGACATTAGGCTGTTGAACAGTGGGACATAGGACAGATGCAGGCCCAATACACGGTCAGACAGTAGGCCGCAGAGACTTTGAATATGTTAAAATGTAAGTGTGTACTTGTGGACTAACTTTGCAGTTTTCCGTACTGCATGTAATATGTTGTGTTTGTATGCTGTCTAGGGATGCACAATATATCGGCAAGCATATAGGAATCGGACGATATTCGCTAAAAATGCCAACATTGGCATCGGCCCCGATGTCTAGTTTGTCGCCGATGTCTAAGCTGACGTGCATACCTATATAACGTAATGACGCCACGAAAAATACAGCACTACACAGAACAAAATCAGAAAAATACTAAGCGGACACTTCCAACAACTAAACAAGTTCAAGTACAGCACTCATTTGAATGAGTAAGAACATTTCAGCGAGACAACTCAAAGGCYYAATCCATTAARGCCAAGAAAATGGAATTCATTGCCCTCGACAATCAACTGTTCTTATTCGTGGATGTTGGCACTGTCACGGACACCGTGACAGTGCYCACTGGAAGAGAGGCCACTGACAGACAGAGAGCTGAAACGTCACTGCTTGACATGTATGATGAAATCCTGGTAGAGACTGAACAAATGAACAACAAAACAGCACAGCACGCAAGTGAAAGAAACAGGTTTCGATTATGTTTTACTGGTAATGGTGACATACGTAAATGCCAACAAAATAACTTTTTGGTCAGTGTGTGTGTGTGTGTGTTTCAACTATTTAAAAATGTACTAGAACGCTTAAAAGGCTGCTAAAATTGTAAATATCGATATTGTTTTTTTTGGCAAGGAAAATATCGGAATCYGACAAAAATGTCATATTGGTGTATCCCTAATGCTGACACCATGAAATGAATTTCCATCTAAATGGWCAATAAAGTATATTGTATCGTAAGTGTRAAACTGCAACAAGACAATGCATCCAGAACAACAGAATCAGAGCGGAGGCCGGATGGACAGACTCCTCATCCTCAAGACATGAAAGTGAAGTGACCCCCTGCCAGACAATGTAACGCGCTTCCAGACTGCCTGTTTAAAATGCAATCCAGAACTATTATATATTGTCTTAATGCCAACAAGCTGTGGTTGGAGGTGGACAAGGCTTACTTTGACGGCGATGACGTGGCCCGTCTTCTTGAAGCGCACTTTGAACACCTGACCGCACGTGCCGCTGCCGATCTCCCCCTCGCTGATCAGGTCACTGACCTCGGCTGGGTACCGCTGAGGAGGGGAACAGGTGACGAGTCACAACATGTCAATGACAAACATACATGGCATATGTAGCATGATGTACTACAGAACCTATAATGCTCTGTGTATTCTATCCGGTTATAAATGGTGTACCGTCTCCTTGTCAATACAGCACATTATTTTTAATGAGTAGAGAGAAATAGCAAAAAATAATAATCACTTCAGGCAATGCTAGTCTCTTACCTGGCCGTCGATCTTCAGGTAGCCTGTCTGTTTCATGATCTCCTGCAGCTTCTGGTCTATCTCCGCACTAAGGGGACACGGCACAGACGCACAAAAAGGTTAGGTGCGTAATTTGACGCATGTGTGTGAACGGAAGCGTTTTTTAAACTTTCTGTATCCCTTTCCAGAACATGAATGCTCCGTGTGCATGTGTATACATTTGTGTGCGTATCTGCATCATGCACGTGTGTGTGTGTGTGTGTGTGTATGCTCCGTGCATGCGCGTTTGTCTTACTTCTCCACGCTCTTCACCAGGCTGTACTGTGGCGTGGGCAGGTTGAGCATGTGTCGCGGGCGGCTGGGGTAGGAATGGTGCTGGGGCGAGCTCTCAGAGGATGAGGAGCGACTCCCCCCTCCGTCGTTAGCCAGGGGKAGCTGAAGAGCTGGGGGGGAGAGGAGATTTATAAAGAAGGGAAGGTAAAAGAGGAAGACTGGGGCTGTCCTTTATTAGCTTGGAGGCCAGTCTGTTTCAGCCTGTTTCTGCTTTAGGAAACTTGTCATTGTCAGAAACAGACTGGCACCCAGGCTAGTGTTACTGTAATCAATTCCACTCTCCTTTCCTCATCTCTCTTCTTAATGATCATTGAGCTTACAGCATTGAAGAGGGCAGCAATGTAGCAGAATCTATCTAGCTCTTTGACCAAACAGTGATACAGAGAGAGACCTAAGGAAAGGAAGCCAAATAGCATTGGTGCACTGGGATTCTGCCAACTCCCTGTCACTGACGGGCTATTCAAAACACCCTGACAGTTACAGGTCTACAGTGCCTTCAGAAAGTATTCAGAGCCCTTGACTTTTTCCCACTTTGTTACAGCCTTATTGTAAAATGGATTAAAAAAACTATTTTCCTTAATCTACACACGTACTCATAAAGAATTCTAACAGAAATACCTTATTTACATAAGTATTCAGACCCTTTGCTATTAGACTCAAAATTGAGCTCAGGTGCATCCTGTTCCATTGATCATCCTTGATGTTTCTACAACTTGGAGTCCACCTGTGGTAAATTCAATTGATTGGACATGATTTGGAAAGGCACACACCTGTCTATATAAGGTCCCACAGCAGACAGTGCATGTCAGAGCAAAAACCAAGCGTTGAGGTCAAAGGAATTGTCCTTAGAGCACCGAGACAGGCTTGTGTCGAGGCACAGATCTGGTAGAGGGTACCAAAAAATGTCTGCAACATTGAAGGTCCCCGAGAACACAGTGGACTCCATCATTCTTAAATGAAAGAAGTTTGGAACCACCAAGACTCTTTCTAGAGCTGGCCGCCCGGCCAAACTGAACAATCAGGCTTTGGTCAGGGAGGTGACCAAGAACCCAATGGTCACTTCCTCTGTGGAGGTCGGAGAACCTTCCAGAAAGACAACCATCTCTGCAGCACTCCACCAATCAGGCCTTTATGGTAGAGCGGCCAGACAGAAGCCACTCCTCAGTAAGGCACACGACAGCCTGCTTGGAGTTTGCCAAAAGGCACCTAAAGGACTCTCAGACCATGAGAAACAAGATTCTCTGGTCTGATGAAACAGAGGTTGGACTCTTTGGCCTAAATGCCAAGCGTCACTTCTGGAGGAAACCTGGCACCATCCCTATGGTGAAGCATGGTGTAGGCAGCATCATGCTGTGGGGATGTTTTTCCGTGGCAGGGACTGGGAGACTAGTCAGGATCGAGGGAAAGATGAACCTGCTCCAAAGCACTCAGGACCTCAGACTGGAGCGAAGGTTCACCTTCGAACAGGACAACGACCCTTAGCACACAGCCAAGACAATGCAGGAGTGGATTTGGGACAAGCCTCAATGTCTTTGAGTGGCCCAGCCAGAGCCCGGATTTGAACCCYATCAAACATCTCTGGAGAGACCTGAAAATAGCTGTGCAGCAATGCTCCCCATCCAACCTGACAGAGCTTGAGAGGATCTGCAGAGAAGAATGGAAGAAACTCCCCAAATATAGGTGTGCCAAGCTTGTAGTGTCATACCCAAGAAGACTCAAGGCTGTAATTGCTGCCAAAAGGTGCTTCAACAGAGTTCTGAGTAAACGGACTGAATACTTGTGAAATGTGAAGAAAGAAAAGTAGCAACATTTTTTTTAAACTGTTTTTGCTTTGTCATTATGGACTATTTTTTATTTAACTAGGCAAGTCAGTTAAGAACAAATTCTTATTTACAATGACAGCCTAGGAACAGTGGGTTAACTGCCCTGTTCAGGGGCAGAACGACAGATTTTTACCATGTCAGCTTGGGATTTGATCAAGCAACCTTTCGGTTACTGACCCAACGCTCTAACTACTAGGCTTCCTGCCGCCCCGGTATTGTGTAGATTGATGAAGAAAAACAATGTCATACATTTTAGAATAAGGCTAACATAACAAAATGTGGGAAAAGTGAAGGGGTCTGAATACTTTCCGAACYCACTGTATAGGTTGGCTTATAAAATTCGGGGTTATTCTACTTCAAGGTCTCACCCATTGCCTCTCAGTTTGTACACATTTAGTGTGCATCCCAAACTTCCCCTAGTGCACTACTTTTGATCAGAGCCCTATGGGCCCAGGTCAAAAGTAGTGRACTATAAGGGGAAATTGTACCATCTGGGACTCCCCCATGTTTCTATTCAGACTTCGAAAGGAGTGAATGAAAGCAGTCCATGCTCAATTTGACCTTGATGGACAGACAGAGCAGTGTAAGTAGAACGATATCAGTTCAGTCTCCAACAGAGGTCGGCTGTGAATGTCTATAGACCACAATACGAACACTTCGACAAGACATTCCACAAGTATTAGCAAYACAACCCTTAGCCTGTYTATTAGCAAAGCATAGGTAAACAACTTCAATTGAACTTGAAGGCTTGTTTAGTCGATTCATTTTTACTGCATAATTTGACACACAGGCTAAAAGTGTTATTGTTCAAGGAGACGACACTTCACAGGGTAAAGTAGACAGGGTGAGCACTGAGCAGTGGAGACCAGCTACGAGAGTAGTGTTAGCTTTGACCCGCCATGCAACCACACAAACAGGCCATGCGTTCAGACTGCTGCTCAGTCAGTATCTAGCTAGCAGCACCACCAAATGGAGTGGACCCTCTGCTGCAGAACATTGGAGCTCTCTCAGTGACCTCTGAGACCCCCCTGGAGAGGAGTCCAACCCCCCCAACCTTCAGTTCAGACCGTTCAATGTATTTTCTTTAGATAAAATGAACACATTTCATATGATATGTTTTATACACTGTGTGAAGAGCGCCCCATTCCTAATCTGTAAATGGGGTCGTTTTGCAAAGGGCACCTTCGGAGCCTTTGGTTTGTTTGAGGTTTTCAAAGCAACGAGATAGTGTTGACCAGTTCTWWAAAAAAAAAACGTCTTTTCAAGAGAAAAATGCACCAACACCAGGCAGTAGCTTTTATCCCTGGTTCAATCACCTGCAGCCAGGACCTGCTCACTGGAGAGAATCGGTTAGTAGGGGTTAGTAAAGGACTCGGGCAATTTTTGGTTTGGCAAAGACCAGACAGTCCTCCACACAGCTGGATCCAGACAGACACACACATCAGCCACTTAGGCACCGCTGGCAATTGACAGTGCCAKTGCAAGGGGGATGCCAGGAGAGAATACTTAGTTAGCGCACAAAGAACACCATCTGACCCTGAGGAAGAGCACGGAAGAAACAGACGGAGACACAAGACAGACAGAAATTAACCRGTCACAGCCTGAACTGCAGAGCAAAGAGAATGCCAGCTTGGGCCCAGRCTGGATGAAGACATGACAGACAAACAGACTGAAGGACAAGTCTTCAGATGTGAAAGGAGGAAGAGAAGAGGTGGTCAGATTTGGTCACAGCAACACTCCTGCAGACCAACCGGTGGTGGGATGCTGGATTAGACTGTGTAATAAAAACCGTGCAGGAAGCCACATGCACCTTTTCTCTGCATCCAGCAAAACGGGTTAATAATATCCTCACACACACGCAGACCCAGGCATACACACCCACTGCCCTGCCACTGGCACTCACACATGGAGAAGGGATGGAAAGATGGAGGGAGAATGAGATTAGAGTGGAGGTGAGACTGCATCCAACTGAGGATACAGTGCAAATGGCCACTTGAAAATAGAAAATGCCTCTTGGCTTCCATACTTTCATACTGTCAGAATAGAATATTTTAGGTGTGCTGTGTACAATTGTGGGCTAAACATCTGAAAGTATCAATTTTACACAACAATAGCCTTAGCCTATTACACATATTTTGTAAGAGGAGAATTCATTGGCTGTGTGTTGTGTTATGTACTGCAATTCATTTAGGCCTACATTCAACTCTAAGGATAATGTATAAGCTGGTTAGGTATCAGTCAGGCCAGCCATTCAGGTTTGGTGAAACCATCTGAAGAATGTATGAAGTTACTAGCGTCTATACGTTCTGTTCTGAGCTACTGAGGGTGAAATGTTCCCTTTCTATTGAATAGGAGGAGTGACATGGAGATGGGGAGAGAAAGGAGAGGGATAAAGAATGGATTGTGAAAAAGAGAAGGAAGGATGGAGGGTGCAGTGGCAGAGAGAGAGAGCGATGATTGAATGATACCTGCACGTTGGGAAGGAGCTGGAGCAGGACTGAGCTGGATCACGATGACTGGACAGAGGAGAGAAAATACACACGTGCACATTACTGCACTGTTCAATGCCAGGTACTCACTCTCACATACCCTAACACCCACAGAGACTCACCAATAAACTACCACACACACACACCAATGAACTACAACCCCATACTAACACACACACAAAACAAAATGAAGGAAGGTTCAATCAATCAAGAGCACCTCAGATACACCAGTTGATATGCTGTGTGCGAAAATTAAAAAAACTAGCACCTCAAATGCTGCGCTCGTCAAAGATAAGAGTTGCATTACCACAACATCTTTGCTTTCCCATGCCTTTAGCTTTCCAATGAGGCTGGGAGAGAGAACGCATCAAGAAGAAACGCAGTGAGAAGAAAACACATTAAATAACTTGTTATAAAAGTATAGAAATTGACCTCATGGCGACACCACCACTATCAGCATAGGGTTGAGTACCCATATCACCACATTGCACTGAATGTGGCTGMCATTGAATGGTGCAAGACGAAATTCACCCATAAGCATTGGGCAGGAGCCAAGCCTGTTTGAAATGTTTGACCTTCATATCGGCTGTAAGCTGATCCTAAATCYGGGCTGTTGGGATAAATCCCGCATGGTTCATTTTGGTGGCTTGGCTGGCAAAGTCTCTAGCTAGCCAGCTATATTATGCCCACACATTCTGCSAGATGTGTRCGTCTACATTATGACCAAAACATTACCTGCCAAAGATGTTCAAGACTGCCGAAATAAAGAAATATCCATCATGCCCAAAATATGAGAACAGCATTAATGTAAAACATATCACGAGTTTATCAGACATATGGAATTGGTTTAGAAAATGAAAACACAAGTTTTTGTTTAGTTTTGTAGTTACTAACACCACTATATTCGTGCAATTTGTGACGTGACAAGAGCCACTTTCAGGGGTAGTTTGCTAGCTATCTTGAACGTTATAGCTGGCAAGTTTGTTCACGCAACTAACTGGCAAGCTGCGTTAGCTCGAAAAGCTAACGTTAGCTTAGCTGGCTACTAACAACATTGACTCGGTCAAAATCATAWTTGAAGTTTCGCTAGAAATGTATACACACACAAGCCATATCTGGTTAATGAACCATAMTAGACCAGATATAAAATATCAAATACTGATAAACAGTACATTTTCCGTGTTGAGAAATTAACAACAAATTGACTGACGGATGATGGGGCCTACTAGAGCTAACTTAGCTAGTTGCTAGCCAGCAGTTGCCAGGACAGAACCAAAACACAGTTCYGGATTTAAATTGAGTTTCTGTTACAACGTTGCACTGATATAAAATTCTGGTGTACATAGTTTCAAAATGTTTATGTGATATGTTATATACATGGAAAAGGCATGACACCTCTGGGCAGGGCAACGTCCCGAGTTGGGGTATTTGTTTATCCATTTAGCCTGTTAGCCAACAGCATATCCCTATTACACCCCCTCACTGCCTCTCCTTTCGCTTATTTTCCCTTTCCTTTCCCTATTTTCCGTTACCGACTCCCCCACGGACACTCACTTGGCCTCGGACGTGAACGTTGTGGACTCATGTCGATATTGAGGTCAATTCTTCTACGAGCTTCTTTATTTTCTTGCTTTAGTTTCTCCTCGATTCGGGAGAGTCTCTGTTCCAGCGACGACATCTTGAAAAATTGAACACTATCAAAGATGATCTATTATAATGAGTAGATAGCAGAGTGACCGTTCTAACGATGGAAATACATGCCCTCAATGATTGAAGGCAGGCGCGATCATGTGGGACCATTCTAACCAATGAGAGGGCATAGGCGAGTGTGAACATAAGCCTAACGTAATTCAACTTCCGACACTCTTATACCTCCGTACAGAAAAAGGGCTTAATCTCACTCCGACAGATTTTGGGCAGAGTAAATCCTCTCGCTTTGCCTCTTCCTCTCTGGCATCATCGAGCGTAACCAGCTAGCCAAGACTCCCTCTCTTGTGGACTATACAGGCAGGGACGGCTGATYTCCCAATGCCCTCCCTGTTTGAAACATTCTCAGGTCAGACATTTCCATAGAAAATTGGCTTGCTTGCATGTTTGAAGATGGATGTTGATGTTTGCATCTATTTTTTAGTTTTCAACATGAATTTGAGAGGACATGAGTTGATACTTTAAGGATATTCGTCATGAGTTGACARGGTAAAGCTTGTCTAAAAATGACCRTTGTTTTATGACCATCTTACTTGTGAAGATACAMTATTGCATTAATAGCAGGGAGGTGACAGAGAATGGTCTGATGATGAGACACCCAATCAAACACAGTAAACCYTATACACAAGTTTTCCCAACAGATGTTCTTTATAAATAACTAATCTCATACTTTCACTTCCTTTTGTATAGTCGTACACAAGATAAGTAGAGTCTGCAACCAGACAAACATGATTCAAAACACACCCCCATACACAGAGACAAGGGAGGTAAAGTTTGTTTTCTATTGACTTCTGCAGATGAGCATGTACTGTAGTTGGAGGATGAAGCTGCCTCTAAATTCTGATCTAAGGTCAGTTTTCTTTTCCTAATGGATGAGGTTGGAATAAACTGATCCTAGATCCGTTCTTAATGGTCACTTCAACCTGGAGAAGCCTGAGCATGATTCATTGCTTGGATGTGTTTCCGCTTCATGCCACTGATTGAATTTGAGTGTCTTGAGCATTAAAGTCTCTCAGTGTGTGTACGTTTGTGTGAATATTTACATGTTTGGAACGAGACATCCTTCAGCCTTTCTTTTGTGTGTTCAGATATGACAATGGCACAGGTGTAGACTGCCACATGACACACCCTTATATAAAATTCACAGATTGGACCAATTAAAAGGCAACAGGATAAATTCAATAATGCTCCCTGTTGCTTTTCTCAACGACTTCATTATCAACCAAAAACAGAACCAAAAGCACTGTCGCCGTTGATTTCCCCCCCCCATAATAACTCAAATCAGAACATTTTAAAGAATGTTAAAAAGGCAACAATTGCCCATTGTGAATGCACTAGTGATCTGGTTGGATCAGAATTGACCGTTCCTCCAAGCAGTGGTTCTTTACCCTTCTGTTGACACAAGACTAGCATTGGGTAACTTGATGGGTGATTGTTCACAACATTGTAACAATGTAGAGTACATATATATAGATGATTCTACACACTGTTAATTCAACTTCCTCCAAGCAATCATTTTGATAGGCAGATGGAGGTACTTCCTTTTCTCCTCTTAGCATTAATGTAAAACATTATCACCCTCATTGTATACCAAGGACCACAGTTAGTTACCAAGGACCACAGTTGGTTACTAAGGACCACAAAATAACAAAATGAAATGCATTTCTATAGATCCCAGTAGAAATGTAAGGCATCATTTCAAGCCATGCACCCACCCCACCCCACCCTCTCCCAAATATTATTTGTGTTTTGTCACAGTATGAAGGAACCAGGGTTGGGGTCCATTCCATTTCAATTCAGGAAATAAACTGAAATTCCAATTGACTTCCTGAATTGACTGAATTGAAATGGAATGYATCCCAACCCAAAACGTTACATGGAGATCCTCAGACGTCAGAGCAGACTCAGAGCAGACAACAACACTGGCACAAAGGAGGATGGAACTGGAAGGCAAAGGTAAAAGGGGTTGACTGTGTAATAGAAGTTACACATGTTATGACAAGTTCTTGTAAGGACACAGCCATTGGAGTGTTCTAGATAGGGAGGAGGTGGCACAAGCTTAGCGGGCGTCACAGTTTCTTTTCTTCTTTTCCTTTGGAAAACATAGCCACGTCTCATTGTAACAGAACTTCATTTCTCATCAACCACCAGTCTTCTTGACGGGCCCCTTCTCACAGTTCTGTGAGATGCTGCTGCAGTGTAAAAAAAAAAAAACACAGTCACAGAGTCTTGGCCTGGGTCTGCATTAATCTCCTCTAGTTCATACCTCCCACACAGACGTAGACTACACTACAGACTGACCCTTCTCCGTTTCTCATATCACATTCACAGTGTGGTGGATGCAGCAGACCACCCTTGCAGACTGCCGTGACCCCATGACCCTCATATGATGATGATGTGATAGAGGTCACAACCTCTCGACCCCTAGCAGAGGTCGGAGACGTAGTCGAAGTCGCAGAAGCTGTCCTGGTCCTTGCGAGAGAGCGTGCGGGGCTCGCGCGGCGGCGTCAGGGCGGGAGGCTCGGCGGTGAACTCCTCGTCAAAGTTGCTGACGTCCTCTCGGCCCTTGATGGAGGGGACGAAGGGAGGGGGCAGCTTCCTCTGTAGCAGGGCCTCCCAATCCAGACCCTGGAGGAGTGAGAGAAAAACAGGGTTAACAAAAAACCAAATATGTTCCTTCCAAAAACAACAAGTGTGGGATGAAGAGAAATGGAAAAAGATGAATATGGTGTCATGGATTTCTGACTCACCCGGAAGAAAGGCTGTTTCTTTATCTCATCAGCATCTTTCTCACCAGAGCCTAGTCTTCTCTCTGGGTTCCTCCTCAACAGCTGTTCACACACACGAATATTGATAGCCATTATAGAAGTCAAATTACCAGCTGTTATACTAAACTTGCTAAGGAGAGAATTATGGGGGTTATTGGGAGAGAGTCTTATCAGAACTGCTGTTCCCAGGTAAACAAAATCATGAATTTAAGAGACAATAACTACAACATTACCATCATTAAATGGACAAATCTGTGAGGTGCCACAGACCATGGACCTATGGTGTGAGTGTGTGTGTGGCCACTTACCCTCCTCATGATGGCGATGGCCTCTGTGGAGAGGAATCGTGGGTAGCGGACCTCGTCATTCACGATGCTGTCAAACACCTCCTCCTCATCGTCACCAGGGAAGGGCGACTAGCAGAGAAATACACTCAGACAGTTGAGTGGGAAACCCATTTCTAAATACCTGACCTCACAATAATAGACACAAACCAAACCCAAGGGGATTTGTCGCATCACGGAAAAGATAGTACATTTCTGTTCACTGTATGTATACTGCCACCAAGTGACGTTCATTGAATAGGTCTACTCAAATAAAGAGTGAATAGATATTTTCTGTCCTTCCATAGCTATATTTTGTCCAACTCTTCAATGATGTCTCACCTCTCCCACCAGCATCTCATAGATGAGGACRCCSAGGCCCCACCAGTCTACTGCTCTGGTGTAAGAGGTGTCGGTCAGGACCTCAGGGGCCAGGAACTCTGGAGTACCGCAGAACGTACTGGTCCTGTCCCCATAGCCCATCCCCTGTCCTGGTCCTTGCGAGAGAGCGTGCGGGGCTCGCGCGGCGGCGTCAGGCGCGGAGAGCTTCGGCGGTGAACTCCTCGTCAAAGTTGCTGACGTCCTCTCGGCCTTGATGGAGGGGACGAAGGGAGGGGCAGCTTCCTCTGTAGCAGGCCTCCCAATCCAGACCTGGAGGAGTGAGAGAAAAACAGGGTTACAAAAAAAACAAATATGTTCCTTCCAAAAACAACAAGTGTGGGATGAAGAGAAATGGAAAAAGATGAATATGGTGTCATGGATTTCTGACTCACCCGGAAGAAGGCTGTTTCTTTATCTCATCAGCATCTTTCTCACCAGAGCCTAGTCTTCTCTCTGGGTTCCTCCTCACAGCTGTTCATCACACACACACACACAACACACACACACACACACACACACACACACACACACACACACA
>NC_036861.1:1269904-1276534 GCF_002910315.2 Salvelinus sp. IW2-2015
GATCCCTTGAGAGGGGGAAGATGTTATCCACAGTGTTACGCGTGCAGGCAGGACGAGACGCACGCAGGCAGACCACACAAAACTCGCACTCACGTGAGTGTTCCACACACACTAGGTGTCTAGACGTACGTGTCATAGAAGTGTTAACGATTCGACAAACTTCTGACCACTCACCTTCTTTACAGAGTCCAAAGTGCAATCCTTACATATCCGTCTGTATCCAGCAGTAATGTCTAGTTTAAGGTCTCTGGAGAGGGAGGACATAAGAAATGTTACAAGACCAGCACGGACTTGGATGCGCCGCTAAGAGAGTAGATGTGTGTCGTTGACTCACCGGTACACAATCTTGTGGTCATGGAGAAACTGCAGCCCCAGAACCACACAGGCTGAATAGAACCTGTCAACAGAGACAGAAACATGTAAGACACCTATTTCCAAAAAACTAAGTGGAGTATACACTCACACTGGGACTACGTAGACACACCACACACACACGCACACACACACACACTCTCTCTGGACTACGTACACACTCACACTCTCTGGGACTACTACACACACACACTCTCTGGGACTACTACACACACACACACTCAGACTACGTACACACACAACACACTCAGACTACGTACACACACACACACTCTGGAACTATGTACGTACACACAACACACACACACACACACACACACACACACACACACACACACACACCCTGGACTACGTAGACACACACACACACACACTCTGGATTACGTACACACACACTCTGGGACTACGTACACACACACACACACCACACACATTGGGACTACGTACACACCCACACACACACATTGGACTACGTACACACACACTCTGGACTATGTACACCCTCACACACACCACTTGGACTACGTACACAGCCCGTGGTTTCATGAAGACATCAGCGTGGATGTGCATCATGAGGTCACCGCCAGCCGTGTACTCCATGACGAAGCACACGTGTTCCGGGGTCTGGAAACACGCAAACAGGTTGACCAGGAAGGGGTGGTGGAGACGTTCACCGCTCAAAGATACGCTTCTCACACATCAGACTGGAGGGAGAGGAAAAACAACGGAGGTGGTGAAAATGAGATCTGTGCTTTCAGAGTTCAACTTCAAGCCTTGTGTGATGACAAATTGTTGCAGTCAGTAAAAACAAGTCAAGTTTGTAAATGTATAAACGAAGGTCCACACACACACACACACACACCACACACACACACAACACACACACACACACACACACACACACACACCACAACACACACACACACAGAAACACGTACCTCTCCACCTCGTCCCGTGCAAACCACACACACACACACACACACACACACACACACACACACACACACACACACACACAAATCACATGAACATTGACAGCCATTATAGAAGTCAAATTACCAGCTGTTATACTAAACTTGCTAAGGAGAGAATTATGGGGGTTATTGGGAGAGTCTTTTCAGAACTGCTGTTCCCAGGTAAATAAATCATGAATTTAAGAGACAAGAACTACAACATTAAATGGACAAATCTGTGAGGTGCCACAGACCATGGACCTATGTGTGTGGTCACATACCCTCCTCATGATGGCGATGGCCTCTGTAGAGAGGAATCGTGGGTAGCGGACCTCGTCATTCACGATGCTGTCAAACACCTCCTCCTCATCGTCACCAGGGAAGGGCGACTAGCAGAGAAAATACACTCAGACAATTGAGTGGGAAACCCCATTTCTAAATACCAGACCTCACAATATTGACACAAACCAAACCCAAGGAGATGTGCCGTGATGCYACACATTTCTGTTCACGGTATACTGCTACCAAGTGACGTATATTGAATATGTCTACTCAAATAAAGAGTGGACAGATATTTTCTGTCCTTCCGTATCTATATTTTGTCCAACTCTTCAATGACGTCTCACCTCTCCCACCAGCATCTCATAGATGAGGACCCCCAGGCCCCACCAGTCCACTGCTCTGGTGTAAGAGGTGTCGGTCAGGACCTCAGGGGCCAGGAACTCTGGAGTACCGCAGAACGTACTGGTCCTGTCCCCATAGCCCATCCCTATAGAGGGGGAGATGTTAATCCACAGTGTTACGCGTGCAGGCAGGACGAGACGCACGCAGGCAGACGCACACAAAACTCGCACTCACGTGAGTGTTCACACACACACTAGGTGTCCAGACGTACGTGTCATAGAAGTGTAACGATTCGACAAACTTCTGACCACTCACCTTCTTTACAGAGTCCAAAGTCGGCAATCTTTACATATCCGTCTGTATCCAGCAGTAAGTTGTCTAGTTTAAGGTCTCTGGAGGAGGGAGGACATAAGAAATGTTACAGACCAGTCACGGACTTGGATGGCGCGCTAAGAGAGTAGATGTGTGTCGTTGACTCACCGGTACACAATCTTGTGGTCATGGAGAAACTGCAGCCCCAGAACCACACAGGCTGAATAGAACCTGTCAACAGAGACAGAAACATGTAAGACACCTATTCAAAAAACTAAGTGGAGTATACACTCACACTGGGACTACGTAGACACACACACACACACGCACACACACACACACACTCTCTCTGGGACTACGTACACACTCACACTCTCTGGGACTACGTACACACACACACTCTCTGGGACTACGTACACACACACACACTCAGAACTACGTACACAACACACACGACTCTGGAACTATGTACGGTCGACGACACACATCACACACACACACTGGGATTACAGTACACAACACACTCTGGGACTCACTACACACACACACACACACACACATCTGGAACTGACTACACAACACACACACAACATCTTGGGACTACGTACACACACACCTGCTGGAACTATGTACACACCCACACACACTTGGGGCTACGTATACACAGCCCTGGTGGTTCAGTGAAGACATCAGCGTGGATGTGCATCATGAAGGTCACCGCCAGCCGTGTACTCCATGACGAAGCACACGGTTCCGGGGTCTGGAAACACGCAACAGGTTGACCAGGAAGGGGTGGTGGGAGCAGTTCACCGTCTCAAGAATACGCTTCTCACACATCAGACTGGAGGGAGAGGAAAAACAACGGAGGTGGTGAAATGAGATCTGTGCTTTCAGAGTTCAACTTCAAGCCTTGTGTGATGACAAATTGTTGCAGTCATGTAAAACAAGTCAAGTTTGTAATGTATAAGAGGTCCACAACACACACCACACACACACCACACACACACACACACACACACACACACCACACAACACACACACACACACACACACACACACACACACAGAAACACGTACCTCTCCACCTCGTCCCGTGCCAAACAATATCTCCTTTCTTCAGGGCCTTGATGGCGTATATACTTCCTGTCTTCTTATACTCTGACAGCAGCACCTAAGAAGAGAGGACAGGTAAAACAAGCAGACAAGTTTCACGGTCACATTTCAGACTAAATCAAAGTGTTTATTTGGATTTAAAAGGCGGCGGAGAGGGAGGTTAGAAACGCGTACCTTTCCAAAGTGTCCCCGGCCCAGCACAGCGATCAGCCTGAAGTCCTGGAGGCACAGGGGTTTCTTATCTTTACTGTGGAGAGAGACACACATTACCACAATAAATACTATCTTCACTGTAAACACAGTGACTGGTCCAGCATGGCCAGAGGTGTGTACTGCATTCAACAGTTCATACGTTAACGGAGGTGCCTGGAAGGCACATGGTCACTGGTAGCCTCCAATATAACACCGTTGTGTGTGTGAAACCCTCGTGTGTGTAGGTGTATGTAAATGACCATTCGTGTGTCCGCATAGTGACCGCGTCCGTGGGAACGAGTGTGGGTGCACACCTGCTCAGAGGGGGGGTTTGGGCAGGGCGATCAGGGGTGAGGTCTGGGGGAGAGAAGGGCTCAATCACTGGCAACCGCTCCTGAGAAAAAGAGAGCAGAGGGAGAAGAAGAGGATAGAGAGATGGAGGGAAGAAGAGGAAAGAGAGACGGAGGGAAGAAGAGGATAGAGAGATGGAGGGAAGAAGCAAAGCCAGGAGTGAGAGAGAGAGGTAAATGAAGTGGGTGAGTGTGTGAGGTTCCTCTCATGTTGTATTTTGCTATTCTCTTGTTGGGTTTCTCGTTTTTCTGTCCCTCTCTCACCGGGGTGTTATTATCAGAGTCTCTCCTGTAATCATGCCTGACTGGAGAGTCACTGTCCAGACTTAGTTTCTCCACAGAGATCTCCCTGAAAACACYTGCAAACACACACACACATGTATATGCAAACACACACACATACAGACACAAAAGGGTGGTTAGCTACAGGGTCCAGAGTGCARAGCATGCTACGTGGAGTTCATTCAACAACTAGAGGGATGAATTTGAGGAGTAGATACTTGGGTACAAGTTGCTTGCGTGGGCCACACACCAAGTCGTTTGTGTGTGTGTGTGTGTGTGTAATACCCAGAGTTGAGGTTGTGTGCATTGGGGCTGTAGGTTCCTGTGTTGTTGACAGTGGGGATTGCGTTCCTCAAGAGTCGGACCCAGGTCCCGATGTCAACGTTCATCTGACGAGCTCTCAGGAAAGCCTTGCCTGCAAACACACACCGGAACAGTTCATCACACACACACACACACACACACACACACACACACAACACCACACCACACCACACACCACCACAACACACACAGCACACACACACACCACACACAGCACACACACACACACACACACACACAGTATAAATCCAGCTTGGACACATGGAGCAACGCACCCATTTTCAAAAGACACCATGCGGTTAAATCTGCTATGACCACAAGGGGGTGCTATGGTGAGGTGAGGTCAACCCTTCCGTTACCTTCATTATAAAAACGCCATAGAAATACAATCTCATTCTAGCTCTGTGGGAAATACTGTAGTAAGATATCCACTGTACTAGTAGGTTCTGGATTTCTCCCTGCCCTCTCTCACCGTGCTGTTTGGAGAAGACRTTCTTCTGTCTCTGAAGGCGTGGGGCTCTCTCAATCACCGGGTTGAAGAATATCACCTGAACAAATCACACACGTCACACCTGCACTCTATATAATGGATCTATCAACTCAATTGCCAAACACGGTTTTGATACTTCTTTAATGATGTCAAGTTTACAGCGTGTGTGTGTGTGTGTGTGTTGAAACCTACCTCGGCCAGAAGCAGACCCTGAGGCTCCAGCTCCAGCTGAACTCTGTGTTTCTGGTTGTCCAGGAAGTCCTCCAGCTTCAGGTACTTGAGAGCGCACAGCGAGCGGTAGTCCCTCCAGTACACCGCTATCTCCATCTCCCTGGACTGGAACACACACACACGTAACAGGTTCCAACTAAGATACACACAGACACATGATACCTCTTCAGAGAGCTGACTAGTGTAGGAGCAAGAGTGTGTGAAGAGGTTTGGTCCTTTTGTGTGTGTGTGTGTGTGAGAGAGTGTGTGTGAAGACTTGTTTCTTTTGTGAGTGTATGAGTGAGTACATGCGTGCGTGTGTGTGAGAGAGAGAGAGAGAGAGAGAGAGAGAGAGGACATTTGTACTTGTGTAAGCATATTTGAATGCATAATATTGTCTGTGTGTGTGTACGTGTGTGTGTGTGTGTGAGACCGCTCACCCTCTCCAGCTCCACAGTGAAGGTCTGATCCCAGGCCTGCTCCCCGACACTCTTCCAGGCTGTCTGACCCACCACTGAGTTATCCATCTTCAGCACCGCACTCACCTCCGCTACAAACACACACACACACACACACATTTATTACACACACTACACAAACACACCTTTACATAAATATCCATTTAACAGCACAATTCATGGTAACGGTATGGTTCATTTGACACACACACACTCCACCCTAGCCACTCACAGGAGAGTTCGTCGGTCTTGCTGGGAGTCTTGCCGCTGACGCTCCCGCTGCGTGCGTACAGGTTGCTCTTGCTGCTGCGGTTCATGAAGGAGCGTCCCTCCCCGGGGCTGTAGCAGGGCAACATGACCGCCGTGCCCTTACTGCGCCCCGGGACCACCTCCAACACCCCRACACAGCCCAGCAGCTGCACCTGGAGAGTACCTGAAGCCACGGGGGCGAGGACAGAGAAAGACAGTAAGCATGTTCCGAGACACCACTATCTAACCTAAGCAAACGCTTCATCGCGTGACGTAAAGACGCTCCTATCCATGTTTATTTTGAAATGGCATGGTGAAGCTAACCGCTATGAAACCACTGTCAATGGTCCACCATCAAGAAGAATCCGTAAGCCAGGGCATGATGCCAGCGAAACAGAACGAGTGTGAATACAGTATGTCAAATGTATGCACGCATGACTGTAAGTCACTTTGGATAAAAGCGTCTGCTAAATGGTATATTATATTCGTAGATGGTTGAATGTGACGGATACTATTGAGTGTTGTGTGCAGTCAATCCTATTGACACATTTAGACCAGTGTCTGTCACCAGTGAGCGGGGAGGGCTTGCTGAGGGTGCTGTACTGGTTGTGAAGGTAGGGGGCACTGTGGCGGGAGCTGAAGGCCGGGGAGGAGGCCAGGACTAGTTCCTCCTTGATGAGGCAGGCCTTGGGGTGGTCCTC
>NC_036861.1:1276559-1286379 GCF_002910315.2 Salvelinus sp. IW2-2015
GCTACCAACCAACCCCTCTGTTATTCCCGGTCTGAATAAAAGGATGGTCATCTTGAGTTGTGTCCCAGTACTCCTGGGAGGAGCCCTATTTTCCCGCTCTTTTTAACACGTCACCAGTACGGTGAAAGCAGAATGTAGAGGACCGCTCCAGTCTAGTCCGTTCACCTGTCAAGTCAGTCAGATTCTGGATTGTGACAGAAGCATAAAGTAAGTACCTAAACACACTACCATCTTCTCAGGAAGTTTTCCTGATAAATAAAACATTCCCGATCATTTTTTATTTTTTTTTACTCAGAATATATCAGAAACTCCTAGACTATATTGAAGTTAACCTATGTCAATCACACATGAAACGCATACATCTAGGTCTACTCATCCCTTCTCTCTCTCTCTCTCTTCTCCCCCAATAACCAGACAGATGTTGGTGGACTGCGTATTGAGGAGCTGACCACCACTACAGAGTAGAACACGCTGTGGCAGAGTTGCAAGAATGTCCTCCGACTACTGGGGCCGCAAGTCCAGATAAGAAGCCCTGTCAGAGGACACACCACATTCATGTGGACACACAGAACTCACTCTACAGTGATGCATATGAATCCATACATACACTGATATAATTACTGTCTGAACACACACTTACAACCCCTCTCCCAGGTTGTTTCATTGGGTACAAACAGTGAAAGTTTCCTACAGAATACCGAAAAATACACCTTTTGATCATTGAAACTTTTAATCTACCGGCTCGACCCTGGTTTGGCGTAGGGACTCACCCCTATCCTTCCAAAATCCCTGAACTTCTCTACCTCCAGGCCCAGTGTCATTTGTAAAACCCACACTTCTATTACAGCCACACACACACCTGTCCTATTTTTGAGCACTCACCCCACTTCCCCCCCTCTTATCTCCTCCAGCCTCAGTGTCGTCTGAGCAGGCGTCCCACGTAGACTCCTGAGGACTCTCTGGATCAGCGTCTAGCCGACCTGCCGAGACCACCCCAAGGCTCCTCATCAAGGAGGAACTATCCTGGCCTCCTCCCGCCTTCAGCTCCCGCCACATCTGCCCCTACCTTCACAACCAGTACAACCCCCTCAGCAAGCCTCCCCGCTCACTCGTAACAACCCTGTCTAAATGTGTCAATAGGATGACTGCACACAACACTCAATAGTATCCGCACATTCAACATCTACAATATAATATACCATTTAGCAACCTTTATTCCAAAGTGACTTAGTCAGCGGCATACATTGAATATGTATCACCACTCGTTCTGTTTCGCTGCATCCATGCCTGGCTTAATACGATTCTCTGATTGTTGACCATTGACAGTGGTTTCATAGCGTTAGCTTCCCATGCATTTCAAAATAAACATGATAGAGCATCTTTACGTCACCATGAAAGCGTTTGCTTAGTTAGATAGTGGTGTCTCGACACATGCTTACTCTCTTTCTCTGTCCTCCCCCTGTTCAGGTACTCCCAGTGCAGCTGCTGGCTGTTGGGGTGGATGGTCCCGGCGCATAAAGGGCAGCGGCTCATTTCCCCTGCTACAGCCCGAGGGAGGGCGCTCCTTATGAACCGCAAGCAGCAAGAGCAACCTGACGCACGCGCGACTCACGCAGACTCCCAGAAGACACGAACTCCCTGTGGCTGGCTGGGATGTGGTATGTGTGTCAAATTGAACCATACCTTACATATGGCTTAAATGGAATTTATGCAAAGGTGTTAATAAGTGTGTGTATAAATGTGGTGTGTGTGGTGTGTGTTTGTACGGAGTGAGTCCGTGCTGAGATGGATAACTCAGTGTGGTACAGACCCTGAAGAGTGTGGCGAGCCGGACAACCTTCACTGTAGCTGAGAGGTGACGTCCACACACACACACACACACACACACACAGACAGACATGTAGTCATTCCAAATATGCTTACACAAGTACAAATGTCCTTCCTCTCTCACTCTCTCTCCTCTCTCACACACACCACGCCATGTACTCACTATACACTCACAAAAAACAAGCTCACACCACCTCCTCACACACAACACACAAAACAAACCTCTTCACACACTCTTGCTCTACACTAGTCAGCTCTCTGAAGAGTATCATTGCCTGTGTGTATCTTAGTTAACCTAGTCGTGTGTTGTTCCAGTCCAGGGAGATGAGATCACTGAGGACTCCGCTCGCTGTGCGCTCTCCAAGACCTGAAGTGAGACTTCTCTGGACAACCAGAAACACAGATTCACTGGAGCTGGAGCCTCAGGTCTCTTCTGCCGAGTAGTTTCAACACAACACAACACACACCACACACACACACACCACACACGCTGTAAACTTGACATCATAAAGATTCAAACCGTGTTTGTTGATGATATCCATTATATAGAGTCAGTGGACGTGTTGATTTTCAGTGATATTCTCAACTATTGAATCCCACGCCTTCAAGACAAGAAGGTCTTCTCCAAAGGCACCGTAGAAGGGCAGGAAACCAGGACCACTGGTACATGAATATTCTATACAAATGTTCCCACAGCGGAGTGAGATTATTTGCTGGTGGCATTCATTATAGAGGAAAAGACCTTCACCTCACCTAATAGCACCCTTGTGGTCATAACAGATAACGCATGGTTTTTTAAAAAGCTGTGGTGGTTCGGCTCTGTGCAGCCGATTTATTGTGTGTGGTGTGTGGTGTGGTGTGTGTGTGTGTGTGTGTGTGTGTGTGTGTTTGTTTGTGGTGTTGTTTCGATGTGGAGTTTTGTGTGTGTGTGTGTGTGTGTGGTGTGTGGTGTGTGTGTGTGTGTGTTTGCTGTTCCGCGTTTTTGAACTGTTCCCGTGGCTGCAGCAAGCTTCTCGTGAGCTGCAATGAACGAGCGGACCTGGGCCGACGCTTTGAAACGCACGCACCAAACAAACCGACGCCCAACACACAACCGCCGGAGCCCACACACACAACACACCTACAAACGACTGCGTGTGGGCCCACCAACCAAACGAACGTACACGCGCATCCGGGAAGAGCAGGCTATGCACGCTGGACCCTTGTTAGCTAACCACCCCCCTTTTGATTGTTGTATGGTCGGTGTGTTTGCTATCGAAGTGACGAATATCAATGTGTAAGTGTGAGTGTTGGTAGTCTCATTAGACTAAACGTAGTGTGTGTACCAGAGATATTTGTCTGTCCTTCCGTAATCTCGTAATGTTGTCCAACTGCGTGCGAATAGCTACGAGTGCTCCGACCTGACTCCAGCTACCAACTGCCATCTCATAGTGCCATAAGAGGCGATACCTCTCAGGACCGCAGCAGCCCATGTGCTACTGGTGATAAGACACCCCTCCCGGTCGAGTACCTCAGGGGCACCAAGAACTGCTGAGAGCCAGAGACCGAAGAAGTACACCGCCAAAGACCCCCAGTAAACTGTCCTGTCCCCAAGTAGAAGGTCCAAGCAACATACCCATACGAGGGGGAGACTGTAATGATCACATCAGTATGTACGCGTGCGTCAGCAAGCGTACGCCACACCGTCTACCGCAGGCAGTATCGCACACACCTAACTCGCTACCTCTATCTCTCACCGTGATTCGTCTGTTCACACACGAGCACTAGTGTGCTTCTCTAGACTTCACGCCTGTTCATAGAGATCTCTACGTGTGTGTACACGATTTCGTGATCCCCAACTATCCTCTCTGCATCCACTCACCTCTCTCTACCCAGATTCTCCACCAGTCCTGGCTACCCCCTCTCCTCAACAATATCCGTTCTGTATCCGGCTAGTAATGTTCCTCGCTTCCTCCTCCCGTCTCTCTTATCTGGGTTTGCTCCGGAAGAGGGAGAGGCGGATATGCACCTAAGACATGTTTACTGGACCGCGTTCTCACTCGGACCCCTCTGAACCTGCACCGCACCTGGCGCGCTAAGCAGAGGTAGATCCTGGATGTCTGGTGACCTCACGCCCAACCCCCCCTACCTACAAGAGTCACGGTTGTGTTCACTGCGCGCGCATGACCAACTGGCTTCTAGCCCCCAGACCAACCGACCAGGCTGAATAAACCTGGTCGAACACGAAGCTCATAGGCAGAACCCATGTAAGACACCTATTCAAAAAACTACAGTGGAGTAATAGATCAACTCTACTACTAGCGATACTAACCCACCGTAAGACCAAACACACACCAACACACACGCACACACAACACACACAACTGCGGGGTTCTCTTTTGGGACTACCACTACCACAACTCCAACACTACCTCTGGAGCGTGTTACTACACACACATCACTACTTACTGGACTTACGTACAGCACGCCTACACACCACTACAGATACACAAGAGACCTTCCCAACCAACCCCTCCATACGTACACCACACCACACGACAACGTTTGACAAGACTAGGCTTAACAAGCGAGCCAACCGCGCACCACACAAAACAACTTAACGCGTAACTTATGTGACCCTACACACTTACAGAGCCACGACACACGGACCAGTCTGGGTATTACCAGCTAGGTGCTATCACTACACTCATGGTTACGACGTAACAACACATCACACACACAACACATTGGTGAGCTACGTACCACAACACCACACACAGCATTGGGACCGTCACGCTACACACCCACAACTCTGCCTCTAGTACACACATCAACACACACTTGGGGAACTACGTACACAGAGACCCCCTTGTGTCCTCGCGGGACTTCTCGGAGTTGAAGATCGCCATTCTAGCGCTGGTGGCCGGGAACTACTATTTGTGAAGAGCCATACGCTGAGTGTCATTCAAACCCGTCCAGCCCGCTCTGTGACCTTTCGCGAGTCGCACGAAAGACACACAGTCAGCTCCTTGGATGTAGTTCTCTGAGAAATAGCTAGCAAACCCAAGCTAGGAGACCTTGGTCTTTTTGACCAGTGGACCGTGTGGCTCTCTCTCTTAAGTGTGTTGCTGTTGAGACGTCCGACCGCTACTCAGAAAACAGGATACTGCTTCTCACACATCAGAATTACCGCTCGCGGAGGCCGAGAGGCCCGAGCTGAAAGAAGGAAACACCTAATGGATGCCGCGGGAACCCGAGGTGGAGAAGGTACGGTATTGCTGTGTTGTGTGGGGGCTGCTGGTGAGATGAAGAAGCATCTGCTGCTTTCAGAGTTCAACTTCAAGCCTTGTGTGATGACAAATTTTGTTTTGCGTGAGCATTTGTAAAAACTAAGTCAAAGTGTTGTAAATGTATTACAAGTGAAATGTCGGTCACGACGACACACACACACACACACACACACAACAACACAACACACACACCGACACACACACACACCACACACCACACAGACACAAACACACAGACTATCTCCACCTTCGTCCCGAATTGCAACAATATCTCCTTTTCTTCAGGGGCTCGTTGATGTCCGTTATATATTAACTTCCTGTCTTCTGCTTACTCTGACAGCCTAGCACCTGTAAGAGATGAGTGGACAGGCAGGTAAAACAGACAAGGGGTTCACGGTCACATTTCAGACTAAAATCAAGAGTGTTTATTTGGGACTTTAAGGCAGAGGTGTTTGGGAGTTAGAACGACGTACCTTTCCAATAGTTCCCCTGGCCCAAGCCACAGGCGATCAGCCTGATGTCCTGTAGGCACAGGTGGGTTTATCTTTATATTATGTGGAGAGAGACACACATATACCACAATAAATACTATCTGTCACTGTAAAACACAGTGCTGTTATATCAACGTGACATGCCAGGAGGTGGTGTACTGCATTCAACAGTTCATACGTTAACGAGGTGCCTGGAAGGCACATTGTCACTGGTAGCCTCCAAAGTATAACCACCGTTGTAGTGTGTGAAACCTCGGTGGTGATAGTGTATTGTAAATGACCATTCGTGGTGTTCCGCATAGTGACCGCGTACGTTGGGGAACGATGTGTGGGTGCACACCTGTTCGAGGGGGGGTTTGGCAGGGCGATCAGGGGTGAGGGTCTGGGGATGAGAGAAGGGCTCCAATCACTGGCCAACCGCTCCTGAGAAAAAAAGAGCAGTAGAGGTGGAGAAGAAAGGATATGAGAGAATGCGAGGAGGAAGAAGAGGAAAGAGAGACGGAGGGAAGGGAAGAGGATAGACGAGATGGAGGGAAAAGCAAAAAGCCAGGCAGTGAGAGAGAGAGGTAAATGAAGTGTGGTGAGTGTTGTGAGGTTCCCTTCATGTTTTGTTTGCTATTCTTTGTTGGCGTTTCTCGTTTTCGTCGCCTCTCTCACCAGTGGTTGTGTTATTATCAGGAGTCTCTCCTGTAATCATGCCTGACTGGAGAGTCACTGTCCAGACTTTAGTTTCTCCACAAGAGATCTCCCTGAAACACATGGCAAAAACACACACACACATGTATATTGCAAACACACACACATACAGGACACCAAAAAGGGTGGTTAGCTACAGGGTCCGAGTGCACAGCATGCTACGTGGAGTTCATTCAACAACTAGAGGGATGCATTTGAGAGTAGATTACTTGGGTACAAGTGCTGCGTTGGCCACACACCATTAGTCGTTGTGTGTGTTGTGTGTGTGTGTAATACCCAGAGTTGAGGTTGTTGCATTGGGGCTGTAGGTTCCTGTGGTTTGTGAAAGTGGGGATTGCGTTTCCTCAAGGAGTCGGACCCAGGTTCCCGATTCAACGTTTCATTGGACGACAGCTCTCAGGAAAGCCGTGCCTGCAGAAACACAGCACCGGAACAGTTTCACACACACACACACACACACATACAACACACACACACACACACACCCACACCGACAACACACACACAGCACACACACACACACACACACACCACACACACACACACACACCACACACACCACACACACCACACACACACACACAATATAATCCAGCTGGAGCTACAGCTAGCAAACAGCACCCTCATGTTTCAAAAGTACACCATCGGTCTGGTATACTTAAAATTCGTTTAGTATGACCACAAGGGGGTGGCTATGGTGGTGAGTGAGGTCAACCCTTCCGTTACCTTCATTATAAAAACGCCATGAAATACAATCTCATTCTAGCTCTGTGGGAAAATTTAACTTGTAGTAAGAGTATCCACTGTACTAGTAGGTTCTGGATTTCTCCCTGCCCCTCTCCACCGTGCTGTGGAGGAAGACTTTCGTTCTGTTCTCTGCAAGGCGTGGGGCTCTCTCAATCACCGGGTTGAAGAATATTTCACCTGAGACAAATCACACAAGTCACACTGCACTCTATCATAATGGATTCTTATTCAAGCTCAATTACCAAACACGGTTTGTACTTCTTTAATTGATTGTCAAGTTTACACGCATGTGTCGTGTGTGTGTGTGTGTGTTGTTTGAAATCCTACCTCGGCCAGAAGCAGACCCTGGAGCTCCAGCTCCAGCTGAACTCTGTTTTCTGGTTGTCCAGGAAGTCCTCCAGCTTCAGGTACTTGAGGAGCGCACAGCAGGACGGATAGAGTTCCCTCCCTAGTAACCCCACCGCTATCCTGCCATCTCCGGACTGGAACCACACACACACACATGTCGTAACAGGTTACTCCAGACTAAGATACACACCAGACCACATGATACCTTCAGAGAGGCTGATAGTGTAGGAGCAACCAAGAGTGGTGTGAAGAGGTATTGGTCCTTTGTGTTGTGTGTGTTCTAGTGTGCAGGGCACATGAGAGAGGTTCTAGTGAAGACTTGTTTCTTTGTGGTGTAGAGGAGTACGATCGCATAGTGCGTGTGAGGAAGACGAGAGAGAGAGGAGAGAGAGAGAGAGAGGACATTTGTGACTTGTGTAAGGCATCATGTGAATGCATAATATCTGTCTGTGTAGTGTGTTACGTGTGTGTGTGTGAGACCGCTCACCCTCTCCAGCTCCACAGTGAAGGTCTGATCCCAGGCCTGCTCCCCGACACTCTTCCAGGCTGTCTGACCCACCACTGAGTTATCCATCTTCAGCACCGCACTCACCTCCGCTACAAACACACACACACACACACACATTTATTACACACACTACACAAACACACCTTTACATAAATATCCATTTAACAGCACAATTCATGGTAACGGTATGGTTCATTTGACACACACACACTCCACCCTAGCCACTCACAGGAGAGTTCGTCGGTCTTGCTGGGAGTCTTGCCGCTGACGCTCCCGCTGCGTGCGTACAGGTTGCTCTTGCTGCTGCGGTTCATGAAGGAGCGTCCCTCCCCGGGGCTGTAGCAGGGCAACATGACCGCCGTGCCCTTACTGCGCCCCGGGACCACCTCCAACACCCCRACACAGCCCAGCAGCTGCACCTGGAGAGTACCTGAAGCCACGGGGGCGAGGACAGAGAAAGACAGTAAGCATGTTCCGAGACACCACTATCTAACCTAAGCAAACGCTTCATCGCGTGACGTAAAGACGCTCCTATCCATGTTTATTTTGAAATGGCATGGTGAAGCTAACCGCTATGAAACCACTGTCAATGGTCCACCATCAAGAAGAATCCGTAAGCCAGGGCATGATGCCAGCGAAACAGAACGAGTGTGAATACAGTATGTCAAATGTATGCACGCATGACTGTAAGTCACTTTGGATAAAAGCGTCTGCTAAATGGTATATTATATTCGTAGATGGTTGAATGTGACGGATACTATTGAGTGTTGTGTGCAGTCAATCCTATTGACACATTTAGACCAGTGTCTSTCACCAGTGAGCGGGGAGGGCTTGCTGAGGGTGCTGTACTGGTTGTGAAGGTAGGGGGCACTGTGGCGGGAGCTGAAGGCCGGGGAGGAGGCCAGGACTAGTTCCTCCTTGATGAGGCAGGCCTTGGGGTGGTCCTCCGGCAGGTCGGCTAGACGCTGATCCAGAGAGTCCCTCAGGAGGTCCAACCGCTGGGACGCCTCGCTCAGACGACACTGGGCCTGGAGGAGATAAGAGGGGGCGGAAGTGGGGTGAGATGCTCSAAAATAGACCAGGAGTGTGTGTGCTGTATAGAAGTGTGGGTTTACAAATGACACTGGGCCTGGAGGTAGAGAGATTCAGGGATTTGGAAGGATAGGGGTGAGTCCCTAAAGACCAAACCAGGGTCGAGCTCGGTAGGCATGAAAAAGTTTCAATGAACTTCAAAAGGTGTATTTTCGTATTCTGTACGGACACACTTTCACCTGTTTGTACCCAATGAACACAACCCTGGAGAACGGGGTTGTAAGTGTGTGTTCAGACAGTAATTATGTACTGTATGTATGGATTCATATGCATCCATGTAGAGTGAGTTCTGTGTGTCTACACATGCATGTGGTGTGTACCTCTGACAGGGCCTTCTTATCCTGGACCTTGCCGGCCCCCAGTAGTCGGAGGACATTCTTAGCACCCTCTGCCACAGCGTGTTCTACCCTGTAGTGGTGCCTCAGCTCCTCAATACGCAGCTCCACACCACACATGTCCTGGTTACCTTGGGGGGGAGAAAGAGAGAGAGAGAGAGAAAAGGGATGAGTAGACCTAGATGTATGCGTTTAATGCATGTGATTGACATAGGTTAACTTCAATAATAGTCTAGGAGTTTCTGATATATTCTGAGGTAAAAAAAAAAATAAAAAAAAATGATCGGGAATGTTTTATTTATCAGGAAAACTCTATCCCTGAGAGAAAGATGGTCAGTGTCGTTTAGGTACTCTACTTTATGCTTTCTGTCACAATCCCGAATCTGACCTGACTTGACAGGTGAACGGACTAGACTGGAGCGGTCCTTCTACCATTCTGCTTTCACCCGTCACTGGTGACGTGTTAAAAGAGACAGGGAAAATAGGGCTCCTCTCCAGGAGTACTGG
>NC_036861.1:1286542-1292786 GCF_002910315.2 Salvelinus sp. IW2-2015
AGAGAGATCCTTTATTTTTATTTTTTTTTTTTTTTTATTGGGTACTTCCTCTCAGACAGCTAATGGGGTCATTCTGGAGAAGAGAGGAATTGATGCAGGTCAAGAGATGGTAGCCTGGAGGGAAAGGAGTAAGAGGAGGAAGGAACTGAAGCTATTTGGAGGGGTTTTAAGGATCATGTATTCTATGGGCAGGCGTTTTCTGGTGTACTCATCTTTGTAACCAACGGAACTCTGGCTAGTGAGGATAGTGTATTTCCCTATGGAATATCGTCTTCCAGGTTTTTCCTCATCGTGGTCAGAAGCACTTCGTTAGCTGTCAATTTGTCGACATATGTGAGGGATCGTTGTTAAAATGTAGCAGGGTGAATTGGTGTTGAGATGGGATTTTTCACCCTACAGTGGCTTTAGTGGTTACTTAGCCACGACTTCCCTTCCACACACACACTTGCAGAAACAGACCCCCCATCACAACACTCACCTAAATGTAAACACATAATCACATGAAGGTAAATACACACTCCCTTCTGTATATACAACAATGTGCACGGTGCGCGCACACACACCCCTTTAACGGTCAGTAAGAAGGGTCTTGCCCAGCCGAGGACCGTATTAGGAGATAAAAGGAATTTCAACCACATACCCACCCACCTTTCATCGTCTCTCTCTCTCTCTCTCTCTCTGTCTGGTCTCTCCTTCCTCTCTCATCTGCTCTCTCTCTCTCTCTCTCTCATCTCCTCTCTCTCTTCTCTCTCTCTCTCTCACCATCCACCCTGTCACTCTCTCACTTCACATCTACTCTGTCCTTCCACCTCTCGCTCTCTTGGTTTCTTCCTCTTCCTTCCCCCTCCTCTCCCCACCACTCTCACGGCGTTCTATCTCCGTGCGCCCCCTTCTCTCGTCTCTCTCTCTCGTCTCTCTCTGCCCGTTCTCTCTGTTTCTCTCTCCTCCTCTCCTCCTCTCAATAAGCAAGTGTGCACTCTAAACCAATACAGGACATCCAAAAAGGTTTTGTCCTCGGCATTATTCAGCACATACTGATGAAATGTCTCAACCCTCTGGTTTTACCGCAGTCTGAATAAAATAAGGATGTGTTATCTTGAGTTTGGTGTTGTGTGTGTGTGTGTGTGTGTGTGTGTGTGTGTGTGTGTGTGTGTGTGTGTGTGTGTGTGTGTGTGTGTGTACTTTGCGAGTCAGTGTTTGTGCGCAAAAGCATTTGTATGCGTGTTCTCTCGAGTTTCTACTGAGCCCACAGCTTTGAGAGAGCGAGAGACAGACACACACGCGGGATGTCAATGAGTCTCGCTGCCCTCCTCACTCCAGGAGAGAACCATCCAGACAGTCCCTGAGGCTGTAGAGTATTGATCTGCTTACTGTTTGCCTCGTCTCAGTCTGGACGGATTCGCGGCTAGTTGGCTACTCAGGGGGAGGTAGATGAATATACTGTACATGGGGAGAGGTCAGAGCTGGGCAGTATTGATGGCCTTTTGACTSWACTGCCATTTGACGGATTGAGCTAAAGTGAAATGTGCTGGCAACCTTCCAGCCTCACAGACAAAACCTGTACCTCCGAGACACAMTATATCTCCTCAGTCCAAAATAGACAGTTACATTTTGCAGGCAGACAGTTGGACYGTGGCAAAGTATTGACCTGCAAATCAGACAAATAAATGGACAGAGACACAGACAAACAGCGAGAGGGCCGCCCAGACAGATGGACACACAGAGAGAGGGCCGCCCAGACAGACGGACACACAGACAGGTAAGTAAGTATACACTGTCCTACCCTGTGTGTCCTCGGTGTGCTCAGTGGCCTGCACGTTCTTGCGGATCTGCATGCGGATGATGTCGATCTTGGTCTTGCTGTCCTGCAGCATCTGCTGGGCCGTCTGCAGCATCTTCTTGTCCTGATTGGAGGAGGAGGAGAAAGACACAGGAAGACCCGGGTCACATGTKYGGAAGTAGAAMATGTGATGAATCATCTCAAGTCTAAATTGCTTTATTTTCTTTTCTTTTCTCCACTGATGTGATATACATATGCAGGCCAAAGCTAAATCCTGGTATGAATCCACCATGTTGCTTTTCCCGGTTTCTGTGTTTTCAGATCGCTGTAGATTAAGGAGAAGCATGCATTTAAGCGGGGAGGACATAGAAAAAAGACCTGAGGTGACAGGAGACAAGGACAATCAGCAGATGYGGYAGGGAGGAAAGAGGTGCGGTAAGTACAGAGGGTATGAGTCAGCAGATGGTTGGTTAGAGAGGACAGTACCTTGGTGGATCCGTTGGCGTAGATTGGAATCATGTTCTCGGCTCCCTGTTTGACCTTGAGCTCGATGTTGAGCTGTCTCTCCAGGGCGGCAATGCGGTCCTGGCTTGCTGACGAGCGGCTCTCCGCCCCCGGGGACTGGGGTGGGTCATCTGGTGGGGTCAAAGGTCAGATACYTGTTGTCATCGCAAWACCAACGCAATACCTTGAGGTTTAATCTATCATGACAACCAAACATCTCCCTTTTCATACTTGCACGGCTATGACTACGCAAGGGCGACACATAAAACGCAAAGCATAAATGGAATCGTCTAAAAACATACCCTTATTGTCGTCTCCTCCTTTGACCATGATGTGAGCGTCCAGCTCCTGTAAGTGAGCATGCAGGTCTTCCAGCTTACGGTTGGAGCTGCGTAGCTGGGAATCCACCTAATGAATAACACACAACAACAGATGACATTTACATAGCAACTTTCCAATGCTCGTAGCACTTTACATCAATGCTTGACAGTGAACGTGTAATGCCTCGTGTTGTGCTGTGTCACTATGTTAACTTATYTGTAACGCCCTACGCTTTATTTGATAAGACCCAATAAACACAATAAAACAAAACAAAACTATTATAATACATTGTAAAAGGGGGGGACTTTTACTAAGAGTGTAAGGGGAGGAAACCTAGCCTACCTGGGAGGCATTCCTCTTATCGGTGGTGGCCCTGCGGAGGTTGTCAGCCCCCTCCTTGATCTTCAGCTCCTTCCTGATCTCCCTGCGGATCTTCTCCCTCTGCTCATCAAGACGCTGCTGCACCGTGGCGTCTGAGAAGTCCGAGCTCTGGTCCAGACCCAGCTGCTCTAAGACGGACAGCCCACCTGGGTCACTCTGGATGGGGGGAAGAGGGAGGGGAAGGATGAGGGGTGAAAAGGGGGAAGGGAGAGAGAGGAAAGGGGGCAACAGAAGACAGAAAGAGGGAGAGGAAGGAAGTGGGAAAGATAGGATAGAACAAATATTAGCATGTGTTTGTAGAAAACTCAAATGCAGGCTAAATACATATTTCAGGAGGATAGCTAGCTACAACGTTCAAGACTTCACATCTCGCCAGTCCACAGTCCCCCCTGAAATTGCCAATGTTCTGAGCTCTAAATCGGCGCTTGACTGTACAGTCAGAGACACAGTGSTTACCACAAGCTGCAATTCCCTCAGGGAGAAAGCCAGCCAGCAAACCAGCCAAACAATCAGGGAACCAGCGGGAGACTGAATGAATCACTGCTATAGGAAATCACAGCTCTGTCCCCCCCAAAACCGTAAACAATACAAAAACAACACATCACCTCCTGGCTGTCGTCGTCCTCAAACAGCCCATCGCCATGCCAACACATAGTCCCCCTTTCACCTTCAAATTACAACCGCCAGACCACAGCGACAGAAAACCTCTGACAACACCGCTGGCTAAAACCACACCAAAGCACATTGAGTTGGAGTAGAGAAACAGAAAGGAAAAGATAGTCAGGGTTGTAGAGGAGTGACGTTAGGGGGGGACAGGATATCCGTCCCACACCAGCTCAGGCCCTTCCTGTTTCCTGCCTGTGTCGCTCTGCTATCAGGGAGAGAAAGAGAGGGGGGTCGCGTTCCAAACATACTAAAATGCATCCTTCRGTCCTGTCTTTGAAGTAAATGACTAACCACGTTTCCATCCACTGCTTTTATGTGAGTAAAATCATAGCGTATAATTCTTTTTAAATAAACCCCGACAGCTGTGATGGAAACAGGAAGTTTTTAGGTATTTTTCTTAAAACTGCTTTGTTGGTTAAGGGCTTGTAAGTAAGCATTTCACTGTAAGGTCCATCTATACCTGTTGTATTCGGCGCATGTGACAAATACAATTTGATCATTCGATTTTTATTCGGTACACGAAAACTTAAGTGAAAAAGTAAATTGTGTGTGTACTACTTCATCACGCACTGATTAGTATCTGCAACAGGTCAGTTTGCTGGAAACACAACTGGTGGGAAAATATTTTCTTTATGCAGATTTTTAGAATAGTCTCATAAAATTTTTTTTTCAATTGGATAGAAACCTAGCTACTAATAGACATGGCTGAGAGTGGGGAAAGCTGTGAACCCTTTGCTTTCACCAATCAAAACGTGTTACATCCGTGATTAGTGATTACCTCAAGGAAGGARGGAAGGACACACTTCAAAACTACTGGAACGGGGCCAGTCAAATAAGTATGGGAGGATGAGCCATTTTGACCTTTGACTTCCTCTGAGCTCATAACGTGCACAGGACTGAGMGCCGTGGCCACTAAAAGCTAACCGCTACACTTTAACAAGAGGGAGGAAAAACAGAGCAGAGTAGAGAGCATCCTTGCCCAGGCCGTCAGCTCACATTACAGGAAAGCAGGAGAAAGGGAGGTTAACGGTTAGCAAGCGCCTCATCCAGATCATATGACAGGAAGAGACCAATGATTAGCTAGCGCCTCATCCAACTGATATTACAGGAAGAGGCTAACGTCTAGCTAGCGCCAACATCCATCTGATATGATAGGAGTGGCTAACATAAAGTTAGCCTTTAGCACTCCCTGCCTGTGGTTCCTAGGGAACTCACTCTAGAACCCTGGGGCTAACGGCTAGCTAGTCCCAACATCCATCTGATATGATAAGAGAGGCTAATGCTAGCAGTTAGCGCAGCTCTAGGAGCATGGGGAGGTGCTCCAGGCCCAGACTGAGTGGGTGGGAGGCTTGCAAGGTCTTTAGGCCCGCCGCGACCTGAATTAAAGATTTGCTGCTGTGTCTGTAAAGCATGGAGGAGGAGAGCGAGGCGAGAAAACCTCTCGCTCTGCAGACTGGCTGGTGCACTCCCTGCACTGTACTGTTAGCCTGGTTAGCGATACACTGTACTGTAGTGTAGAAAGCAGTGGGTGTTGAGTTGACTGGGGTTTCAGCCTGACTGTGCTGCTTTGTTGTGTTCTACTTCTACCARATCATAGGCCTAGAGGACGCCTGAACTAAACCCATCTGTTTCTGCTTCAGGAGCTTGGTGTCGTCTTGTGTGCTGGCAAGGCAATGTTGTTGAACGCAGAAAGAGTCTGGTACACAGGATGTCTGAACTGTAGCTGTGCTGCCAGTCTGTTTCTGCTTTAGCAAGCTTGTTGTCGTCTAGCCACATCAGTGTGGCAACTGGCAAGGCAATGATATAACTAGTGTTGTTGAATGTAGAAAGAGTCCGGTAGGCAGGTTAGCTGAGCTGGCCCTTCGCTCAGGAAGGCCAAGTTTGATTATTTGGTAAATATTTTCTTAACTTGCACTGTTAAGGGCTTGTAAGTAAGCATTTCACGGTAAGGTCTACACTTGTTCTATTCGGTGCATGCGACAAATAAAGTTTGATTTGATAGAGAGTGTGGGGGTTGAAGATAAACACAAAAGATAGTAACCCTGATAGAGGAAGTGTCAGTGTGTGAGGTAACTGTGGGTAAAAGTTGCCCTTCGCCACAGATCTAGGATCAGCTAGGTCCAAATCCTGGCCTTGACCATTAGCGGGGAAAACACAAAACTGACCTTAGATCAGTGTCTACGGGCAACTTCGTCCTACTCCAGTTACTGCACCAACAGAGCTCCAATGAAATGTCAAATGAATTAGACCTAAATCATCGTCAACACGGCAAGTTGTCCAGCTGCTCCTAGACCCTCTAGGACTTTCACACAACTGCACCAATGTGTAATACGTAGAGCCATCTGGTTGGAATCCCCAACGCAGTAAGTACCGATAAGCACATAGAGATAATGGCTGGCTAATTCAATAGATAGTGGTGCCATGAGCTATTCGCTAACAGAGGCTAATTGAATAAGACCAGCGGAGGAGAGAGAGAAGAGAGGGACCTGAAGAGAAGGAGAGAACGTGGTCAGATTGCAGTAGAATGTCATGAGCTCACGATGGAAAACAGTCCGTCGGAGTTTCCTGCTCCGAGATAACGATTTGAACAGA
>NC_036861.1:1295152-1316008 GCF_002910315.2 Salvelinus sp. IW2-2015
ACTGCAGCAACACACACTGACAGTACAGCACAGTAAATACACGCCCTTTGAACCCTACCGCTGTGTCAGGGTGACCTCTGTCTTCCGACCGCTCCCCCGGGCTCTCCCCCACCGCCTCTTCGCTCGCCATCACCCTCCTTCTCTTGCTGCCTCCCTTCCTACCGCTCTCTCTGAAAGTCTCCCCCCTAGAGCACTGCTTTATCTCTCCCTGCTGAAATCCACCGCCAACTTCCCTCTTCAAAAGGGAAGAGAGAGAAAAGGGAAACTACAGGGGAACTAGAYAGGGAAAAGGCTGCCTGGTCAAGAGACGAGACTAGAACGCGAGGCGAGAGACAGACAGAAAGAAAAAAGAGACCGAGTGTGACGGAACTCTACCCTGCACGGCTTCCTGGTTTTAGAGCGAGAGAGAGAGAGCAGGAAAGAGAGCCAAAAAGCGAGAGGGAGAGAGAGCAAGAGTGTGTAATTGTAAACATTCATTTAGGCAGGGTCGGTCTAGAGACTGAACATCCGACAGAGAGGAGAGCAGTTCTATGTGCTCATTGTGTGTGACAGAAAATATGACCAGAGGGCATAATAACAGAGGTACTGAYAAAAAGAYGTAGGGGGAGGGAGAGGAAACAGACAAGAGAGTCTCTAGCGCCTCCCCCAGCTCAGATAAGGCCTGATGGATGAAGAGAAGGAGGGAGGGGGAAGTCTAGAAAAGGATCCTGGCACTTTCACTTTCCTCCTTCGATCTCTCCCTGGCTTCCCCGTCGTGTTAAAATGCACATAGTTCAGCACGTCAGAGGAGAGCGATGTTCCGTTATGCAAACTTTTTCAACATTTTGTTAGGTTACAGCATTATTCGAAGAATTTATTAAAAATAATCATCCTCATCAATCTACACACAATACCCCATAACGACAAAGCAAAATCAGGTTTTTATTACAAATAAAAAACGGAAATACTTTATTCACATAAGTATTCAGACCCTTTGCTATGAGACTGGAAATTGAGCTCAGGTGTATCCTGTTTCCATTGATCATCCTTGAGATGTTCCTACAAGTTGATTGGAGTACACATTGGTAAATTCAATTGATTGGACATAATTTGGAAAGGCACACACCTGTCTAAATAAGGTCCCACAGCAGACAGTGCATGTCAGAGCAAAACCCAAGCCATGAGGTCAAAGGAATTGTCCATAGAGCTCCGAGAKKGGATTGTGTCAAGTCCCAAATCTGGGGAAGGGTACCAACACATTTCTGCAGCATTTAAGGTCCTCAAAAACACAGTGGCTTCCATCATTCTTAAATGGAAGAAGTTTGGAACCACCAAGACTCTTCCTCGAGCTGGCCATCGGGCCAAACTGAGCAATAAGGGGAGAAGTGCCTTGGTCAGGGAGGTGACCAAGAACCCAATGGTCACTCTGACAGAGTTCTAGAGTTCCTCTGTGGAGATGGGAAAACCTTACAGAAGAACAACCATCTCTACAGCACTTCACCAATCAGGCCTTTATGGTAGAGTGGCCAGACGGAAGCCACTCCTCAGGAAAAGTCACCTAAAGGACTCTCCAACCATGAGAAACAAGATTCTCTGGACTGATGAAACCAAGATTGAACTCTTTGGTCTGAATGCCAAGCGTCACATCTGGAGGAAACCTGGCACCATCCCTACGGTGAAGCATGGCGGTGGCAGCATCACGCTGTGGGGATGTTTTTCAGCGGCAGGGACGGGGAGACTAGTCAGGATCGAGGGAAAGATGAACGGAGCAAAGTACAGAGAGATCCTTGATGAAAACCTGCTCCAGAGCACTCAGGACCTCAGACTGGGGCAAAGGTTCACCTTCCAACAGGACAACGACCCTTAGCACACAGCCAAGACAARGCAGGAGTGGCTTTGGGACAAGTCTCTGAATGTCTTTGAGTGGCCCAGCCAGAGACCGGATTTGAACCCGATTAAACATCTCTGGAGAGACCTGAAAATAGCTGTGCAAGCCAAGCTTGTAGCGTCATACCCAAGAAGACACAAGGCTGTAATCGCTGCCAAAGGTGTTTCAAAAAASTACTGAGTAAAGGGTCTGAATACTGTAAATGTAAATGTGATATTTCAGTTTTACATTTTTAATACATTTGCACAAAAAAGTAATTATGGAGTATTGTGTGTAGATTGATGAGGAAAAACACAATAATCATTTTAGAATAAGGCTGCAACGTAACAAAATGTGGAAAAAATCAAGGGGTCTGAATACTTTCCGAATGCACTATACATCCCAAATAGCACCCTATTCCCTTTATAGTGCACTACTTTTGACCAGTAGTGCAAAAGTAGTGCCCTATAGAGGTAATCAGGTGCCATTTGGGACGCATAATATGGGTGGAGCACTGACTCCTCACCTGGCTTATTGCTCTCATGCAACATTAGATCACACTCAGTTGCTTCACATACACAACACTTAAGCCTATCAACACACAGATTTAGACTAACATAACACAGTATCAATCACAAGGGAATAAGTATAGGGGCTTTAACACTGGGTATTCTCACCGGGTTATGGCTAATGACAGTGTTGTCGGACCAAATTATGCAGCTGGTCCGCACTCAAAAAGGAGATTCAAGGTTTATTTTTAGTATTTATTTCATTCAGGGGTAAGTAGAGACGAAAACATTTCTGCCTCAGCCTTTGTCAGCCGCACAGTCACAATCTTCAGGTAGGTTGTGACAACAAAACCTCAGCCAAGTGTTTGAGCTGCAGAATAGGACTACAGTGCGGTGTCACAGGAAGGCCCAAAAAATTGTCAGACTGTTCTCTCTGCTACCGCAAGGCAAGCGGTACCGGAGCGCCAAGTCTGGGACCAAAAGGCTCCTGAACAGCTTCTACCCCAAAGTCATAAGACTGCTTAACAGTTCATCAAATGGCTACCTGGACTATTTGCATTGAACCCCCTTTTTTTTTGCACACTCACACATACCTACTAGGTACAACCCCAAATCCGCTGCTGTTTTCAACCAGGATCTCAGCGATCACTGCCTCAATGCTGTCAAACTCTCCCCAAAACACTTCTGCGAGCAGGCCTTTCTAATCGACCTGGCCCGGGTATCCTGGAAAGATATTGACCTCATCCTGTCAGTAGAGGATGCCTGGTTGTTCTTTAAAAGGGCTTTCCTCACCATCTTAAATAAGCATGCCCCTTTCTAGAAAATGTAGAACTAAGAACAGATGTATCCCTTGGTTCACTCCAGACTTGACTGACCTCAACCAGCACAAAAACATCCTGTGGCGTACTGCACTAGRATCGAATAGTCCCCACGATATGCAACTTTTCAGGGAAGTCAGGAACCAATATACACAGTCAGTTAGGAAAGCAAAGGCTAGCTTTTTCAAACAGAAATGTGCATCCTGCAGCACACTGTAAAGTTCATGGAGAACAAGAGCACCTCCTCCCAGCTGCCCACTGCACTGAGGCTAGGAAACACTGTCACCACCGATAAATCTACGATAATCGAAAATTTAGAAAAGCATTTCTCTACAGCTGGCCATGCTTTCCACCTGGCTACCCCAACCCCGGCCAACAGCTCTGCACCCCTCGCAGCAACTGGCCCAAGCCCCCCCCTGCTTCTCCTTCACCCAAATCCAGACAGCTGATGTTCTGATAGAGGTGCAAAATCTGGATCCCTACAAATCAGTTGGGCTAGACAATCTGGACCCTCTCTTCCTAAAATTATCCTCTGCCATTGTTGCAACCCCTATTACTAGTCTGTTCAACCTCTTTCGTTTCGTCACAGATTCCTAAAGATTGGAAAGTGGCCGCGGTCATCCCCCTCTTCAAAGGGGGAGACACTCTAGACCCAAACTGTTACAGACGTATATCCATCCTGCCCTGCCTTTCTAAAGTCTTCGAAAGCCAAGTGAACAAACAGATCACCGACCATTTCGAATCCCACCGTACCTTCTCCGCTATGCAATCCGGTTTCCGAGCTGGTCATGGGTGCACCTCAGCCACGCTCAAGGTCCTAAACGATATCATAACCGCCATCAATAAAAGACAATACTGTGCAGCCGTCTTCATTGACCTGGCCAAGGCTTTCGACTCTGTCAATTACCGTATTCTTATTCGGCAGACTCAACAGCCTTGGTTTCTCTAATGACTGTCTCGCCTGGTTCACTAACTACTTCTCAGATAGAGTTCAGTGTGTCAAATCGGAGGGCCTGTTGTCCGGACCTCTGGCAGTCTCTATGGGGGTGCCACAGGGTTTAATTCTCGGGCCGACTCTTTTCTCTGTATATATCAATGATGTCACTCTTGCTGCTGGTGATTCTCTGATCCACCTCTACGCAGACGACCCCATTCTGTATACATCTGGCCCTTCTTTGGACACTGTGTTAACAAACCTCCAAACGAGCTTCAATGCCATACAACACTCCTTCCGTGGCTTCCAACTGCTCTTAAATGCTAGTAAAATTAAATGCATGCTCTTCAACCGATCGCTGCCCGCACCTGCCCGCCCGACTAGCATCACTACTCTGGACGGTTCTGACTTAGAATATGTGGACGACTATAAATACCTAGGTGTCTGGCTAGACTGTAAACTCTCCTTCCAGACTCATATTAAACATCTCCAATCCAAAATTAAATCTAGAATCGGCTTCCTATTTAGCAACAAAGCCTCCTTCACTCATGCTGTACACAGCCCATCTGTAAATAGCCCATCCAACCAACTACCTACCTCATCCCCATATTTGTTTTTCTGGTCTTTTGCACACCAGTATTTCTACTTGCACATCCTCATCTGCACATCTATCACTCCAGTGTTAATTGCTAAATTGTAATTACTTTGCCACTATGGCCTATTTATTGCCTTACCTCCTTACTTCATTTGTACACACTGTATACAGATTTTTKTATTGTGTTATTGACTGTACGTTTGTTTATCCCATGTGTAACATTGTGTTGTTTTTGTCGCACTGCTTTGCTTTATCTTGGCCAGGTCYCAGTCGTAAATGAGAACTTGTTCACAACTGGCCTACCTGGTTAAATAAAGGTGAAATATATACAAATACTACAATGACACACACATACTCTCACACACACAAAACACACACACGCATGCATATTGACGCCACACACACACTCAGACACACTTCCACACTCGTTGCTGCTACTGTTTATTARCTATCCTGATTGCCTAGTCACTTTTACCCCTACCTACATATACATATTACCTCAATCACCTTAACTACCTGGTACACCTGCACATTGACTCGGTACCGGTACTCCTTGTATATAGCCTCYTTATTGTTATTGTTATTTTATTGTGTTACTGTTCCTTTTTTATAGTAGGAGGGAGGGAGAAAGGCCCGTAGAGAGGAGGAGCAGGGAGAGATGTTTTAAGGACAAACATTCCCACCTGGGATGTAAACAGAGCGAGGTCTGGTGGTGAAGTGGCTCATATCCATAAACAGTGAACCATCTGAATAACTCCTACTTTGGCATAAAGGGAGGAGAGAGAGACGGGAGAGGCACGGAGGGAGAGAAAGAGCAAGCAAGTGAAAGAGCAAGGGAGAGAGAGATGGACAGATGGAGAAAAACAAGCCCTAGAGTAGCCCACAGAGACTGAAGGCCTTGGCAGCAGATGCAACAGTATAACACACACACACACACCGCCAGCTGAGCCCACGGCTGTCCAATCAGCAGGGGTGGGGGTCCCTCACCACACCAGCCTGTCCATCACTCACCGTCTCTATCCCATGCTGAGTCAGTGAGTGGGCTAGACACCTGTCAATCATCCCAAGGCCTGGGGTCAGTAGGCTAATACAGGGCAGGACTAGTTYAACTTGACACTTGTTTGACAAGTGGTGGAAGGTTTCCTGCTGTGAAGGCATGTTGGCGGTCTTGTTGAATTAACACTGTTKATGAAGAATAAGATACAGGCCTATGCCACAGTATGCTGCACAATGTGGTACATATGGCCTGGCCTCAGTTCTGTTCCAAGACAGGTCTTGTCATTTTAGTCCTTATGACAACAGATGGCACTGAGGTACTAACAGCTGATCCTAGACCAGCCGTTAGGGTTGAATCTCTCCCTGGAGGGCCCTTACATGCCATTACACCAACCACCGTGCTGTGTGTCCCACTACTAGACACCTGTGAAAGCTGCATTCACTCTACAGTGATGAGGTGTGAAACTAGTGTAGCCAACAGAGCAGTACCACAAGAGGATGCACAGGCCTTTCACACCCCAATGTGTGTGTGTGTGTGTGTGTGTGTGTGTGTGTGTGTGCCAAATGGACGTTGGCAGAAGTCCTGCATAAAGTAACTATTTTAAATACATTTTATATGCTTGTACCTAATATCAAATACTGTACACGGATAAACACAGACATGCAAGACCTAACCACAGACAAAGACAACCCAAAGGCACAATGACACAGATAGACACACAGTCTGTGTGTGTGTGTGTGTGCGCTCGTGTGTGTGTGCGTGCACAGTGTGCCGTTTGGGAGGCCTGACTTGAATGAAGATTTAATGGAGTGACTGACTATTAAATATGTCCTGTGTTCTGTCTGAGTCCGGGTCATGTTGACACACTGGGGGAGATCAGGAGACCCAATCCTCTACTACTTGTACTGCTCTACAACAGACAACCAATTAAGTTCAACAACACACTCCTGAGATTTCCTGGACAGGTAGACACAGCACGTGCAGACGTTGAGTCACAAATAATAAACTTTGTAGCATCAGAGAGAGGAGAATGGGGGGAGCYGCAGCCTCAAGGATACATTTTAGATAGGCTTAAACAGTCTTTCATCAAGACAGACAATATTAAAACATTGATTTCTATTGTGTGGCAAGTACACCCAACTGAACTGGGATGATCTCGATGGGTGAGTTCCATATTCACTCTAATCAAATCAAATTGTATTTGTCACTTGCGCCAAATACAACAGGTGTAGACCTTACCGTGAAATGCTTACTTACAAGCCCTTAACCAACAATGCAGTTCAAGAAAGAGTTAAGAAAATGTTTACTAAATAAACAAAAGTTTAAAAAATGATATTTGAATCATTAAAAAAGTAACAAGAAATGTACATAACAATAACGAGGCTATGTACAGAGGGTACCGGTACCGAGTCAATGTGCGTGTCACGCCCTGATCATAGAGAGCCCTCGGTTCTCTATGGTGTTTAGGTCAGAGCGTGACTGGGGGGGTTATCTAGTTTATAGATTTCTAGGTTGGTGGTTTGTGTGGTTCCCAATTAGAGGCAGCTGGTAATCGTTGTCTCTAATTGGGGATCATATTTAAGTAGATATTTCTCCCACCTGCATTTGTGGGATATTATTTTGTGTTTGTGCATGTGCACCACGTTTCGTTGTCACGTTTCGTTGGTCGTTTATTGATTTATTGTTTTTGCTTTAAGTTTCACTTTTGAAATAAATATGTGGAACTCAACCTCCGCTGAGCCTTGGTCCCGTTCTTACGACAACCGTGACAGTGCGGGGGTACAGGTTAGTCGAGGACTCTATGCCAGAACTCTACATCTGTGGTTTGTCTCGACCGAACATTGACTTTATTATCGAGTAAACATACAGACTGAAACSTGGATGGCMCTCTCCCTCCCCCACATCCCTGCTTTCTCTCTCCCACTGTCAGTTATGAGTCTGGCCCACAAGGCCCTGAGGGAGCCACACAACACCCCTCTCTATGTCTCCTCTCAACCACAACAATACACTATTGTAGAASAATAACYTATAGGGCCTAAATACAGAAGAATTACGACTTGTTATCACCGGCTGATGAAAATTACATAACGCAGGATGTTTCTGTTCCTACGATATTTCACCTCTACGAACAGACAATTCTCATAAGCATAATTAATATAGGCCTGTAGTGTATAATTATTCACTCGCTGTACCAGATAAATAAGTCAGTGTGTGAACCTGACCTGAACTAAATCTCCCTCTCTCTCTGCATATAATGTAGGCTATGCAGAGAGTATCGAGGTGAGGATGTGTAAGCACTAAGTAGGGGGGAGATGAATTATAGAGACTAGTTATGAATAAACCAGCGCGAGCTAGCTGCAGTGTTACTGCGTCTGCTCGTGGAACAGACTGGTATGAACTGTGCTCCTAATTGGAATGACAAGCCCAGAGTTAATCCTACAGCCTACGCTGAACTGAACAGAGTAATCCCCCACCCCCTCCTTCTTCCTCCTCTCTGAATCATGAGTCATACATAGAAACATCTGGAGGGGTGGATTCCTGGGATGCCTGTGTGGTGACGTCAGCAAGACCTGGGAGGGKTCAAGGCTAGCCTAGCAGGCAACCACAACCACAGGATACCTTCTATTGGGGATAAATGGCGCGAGTCCGTCATATCTATGCGTGCTACTGTAGATTAAACTGTACCGTGTGGTGACAGCAGCAGGATCTGGGAGGGATCAGGCTTAGRAGGCAATCACATCTACGAGGAGTTCAGATAGGCTCACTACACCCCTCTATATAGTTTGCTCTGCCACCTGTGGATACTAGGCTACTGTACAGTCGTGGCCAAAAGTTTTGAGAATGACACAAATATTAATTTCCACAAAGTTTGCTGCTTCAGTGTCTTTAGATATTTTTGTCAGATGTTACTATGGAATACTGAAGTATAATTACAAGCATTTCATAAGTGTCAAAGGCTTTTATTGACAATTACATGAAGTTGATGCAAAGAGTCAATATTTGCAGTGTTGACCCTTCTTTTTCAAGACCTCTGCAATCCGCCCTGGCATGCTGTCAATTAACTTCTGGGCTACACCTTGACTGATGGCAGCCCATTCTTGCATAATCAATGCTTGGAGTTGGCCAGAGTTTGTGGGTTTTAGTTTGTCCACCCGCCTCTTGAGGATTGACCACAAGTTCTCAATGGGATTAAGGTCTGGGGAGTTTCCTGGCCATGGACTCAAAATATTTATGTTTTGTTCCCCGAGCCACTTAGTTATCACTTTTGCCTTATGGCAAGGTGCTCCATCACACTGGAAAAGGTATTGTTCGTCACCAAACTGTTGCTGGGTGGTTGGGAGAAGTTGCTCTCGGAGGATGTGTTGGTACCATTCTTTATTCGTGGCTGTGTTCTTAGGCAAAATTGGATGCTTTACTGTTGGCATGACACAGGACTGATGGTAGTGCTCACCTTGTCTTCTCCGGACAAGCTTTTTTCTGGATGCCCCAAACAATCGGAAAGGGAATTCATCAGWGAAAATGACTTGACGTGTTTCCTTGCAGGTAACCATGGCTGACAGAGGAAGAACAATGATTCCAATCAGCATGACAGAGTGATCTCCAGCCTTGTCCTCGTCAACACTTACACCTGTGTTAACGAGAGAATCACTGACATGATGTCAGCTTGTCCTTTTGTGGCAGGGCTGAAATGCYGTGGAAATGTTTTTTGGGGATTCAGTTCATTTGCATGGCAAAGACTCTTCATAACATTCTGGAGTATATGCAAATTGCCATCATACAAACTGAGGCAGCGGACTTTGTGAAAATTTATATTTGTGTCATTCTCAAAACTTTTGGCGACGACTGTACACTGGACAGGAGTAGGATGTACCGTCACAAAGGAGAAAGTTCAATACTGACTTCTGGAGGTCGGCTGCTTTCATCAAAATAACAGCGTTCAATATGGTCCACGTCTACAGGTCGCGGTCTCCTGAGCCACAGTGTGTTGTTTTACTATCCTCCTCAGTCCTTTACACCCTCGAGGCTGAGAGGAGGTGAAGAGAGGTTGGGAAGAGAAGCAGAGGTAGACGCCGCCCTTCTCCCCACGAGGCCTTCTATGTGACAGGCCAGGAGAACCTCTGAACAGACAGAGAGACAGAGAGACAGAGACAGAGAGACAGAGAGACAGAGAGACAGAGAGACAGAGAGACAGAGAGACAGAGCAGAGAACAGAGAAGAGAGAGAGAGAGAGAGAGAGAGAGAGAGAGAGAGAGAGAGAGAGAGAGAGAGAGAGAGAGAGAGAGAGAGAGAGAGTACTCGGTAGACGGAGAAAGAGAGCTGGTGAGGTGATACTGATAAACATGGCTCTGGAAAACCCCTGTAACTGAGAGGGCAGCTGAAGAAAGGAGGTTGGGATGACACACAAGGAGATAAAGGGAGGACTATGGAAGGACTGTACCGAAGCCGTCAGTACATCTGAGAGGGAGGACAGGACAGGCTGTGGAGGGCTGTGGAACATGAGGATCCAGAGCAGTAACCTACACCCCTGGCCTGACAGCAGAGGCAAGAGCAGAGAGAGGGAGAGAGAGAGAGAGAGAGAGCGCGAGGGAGAGAGAGAGAGAGAGAGAGAGAATTTACTTTGGCAAGGAGCCCGGGGACAAAGGCAATGAGACAGAATGAGAGAGGGGGGGGAGGGAACGAGAGATGGGTAGAACGGTTATTAAACTTAATTCACCATGTGTGCAAGGGAGAGTGAGAGAGAGTGGGAGAGGAGAGCGGGAATCAGACTAAATTCAGCATGTGTTAGCTAGACAGTGTGAGTGTGTGGGAGAGAGAGAGAGAGCCCGCTAGAGCGAGAGGAGGCGAGGGACGTGGGATTTAGAGTTAATGCAGCTTGTGTTGCTGGGTGGAGGAGAGTTCACTGCAAGTGAGGCAATACATCACCACCACCAACACCCAGCTGCTCAGTACTGGTTAGCTTTATCTTCCCCTAACACTACCACCCTTCCCCTAACTGGAGTAAACGAATGGTCAACAATACTTAGGCGTCCACTCCCAGCTCATACATACTACGCACATTTCACGGACAGTATATTTCACTCAACCTCTCCCATCTATCTCTGAAGACCATCCAGTTGGGATTTCTAACGCCATATACAGTGGGGAGAACAAGTATTTGATACACTGCCGATTTTGCAGGTTTTTCTACTACAAAGCATGTAGAGGTCTGTAATTTTTATCATAGGTACACTTCAACTGTGAGAGACGGATCTAAAACAAAAATCCAGAAAATCACATTGTATGATTTTTAAGTAATTAATTTGAATTTTATGCATGACATAAGTATTTGATCACCTACCAACCAGTAAGAATTCCGGCTCTCACAGACCTGTTAGTTTTTCTTTAAGAAGCCCTCCTGTTCTCCACTCATTACCTGTTATTAACTGCACCTGTTTGAACTCGTTACCTGTATAAAGACACCTGTCCACACTCAATCAAACAGACTCCAACCTCTCCACAATGGCCAAGACCAGAGAGCTGTGTAAGGACATCAGGATAAAATTGTAGACCTGCCACAAGGCTGGGATGGGCTACAGGACAATAGGCAAGCAGCTTGGTGAGAAGGCAACAACTGTTGGCGCAATTATTAGAAAATGGAAGAAGTTCAAGTGACGGTCAATCACCCTCGGTCTGGGGCTCCATGCATTGGGGCATCAATGATCATGAGGAAGGTGAGGGATCAGCCGGACAGCAGGACCTGGTCAATGACCTGAAGAGAGCTGGGACCACAGTCTCAAAAGAAAACCATTAGTACACACTACGCCATCATGGATTAAAATCCTGCAGCGCACGCAAGGTCCCCTGCTCAAGCGCATGTCCAGGCCCGTCTGAAGTTTGCCAATGACCATCTGGATGATCCAGAGGAGGAATGGGAGAAGGTCATGTGGTCTGATGAGACAAAAATAGAGCTTTTTTGGTCTAAACTCCACTCGCCGTGTTTGGTGAAAGAAGAAGGATGAGTACAACCCCAAGAACACCATCCCAACGTGAAACATGGAGGTGGAAACATCATTCTTTGGGGATGCTTTTCTGCAAAGGGGACAGGACGACTGCACCGTATTGAGGGAGGATGGATGGGGCCATGTATCGCGAGATCTTGGCAAACAACCTCCTTCCCTCAGTAAGAGCATTGAAGATGGGTCGTGGCTGGGTCTTCCAGCATGACAATGACCCGAAAACACACAGCCAGGGCAACTAGGAGTGGCCCGTAAAAGCATCTCAAGGTCCTGGAGTGGCCTACGCCAGTCTCCAGGCCTGAACCCAATAGAAAATCTTTGGAGGGAGCTGAAAGTCCGTATTGCCCAGCGACAGCCCCGAAACCTGAAGGATCTGGAGAAGGTCTGTATGGAGGGGTGGGCCAAAATCTCTGCTGCAGTGTGTGCAAACCTGGTCAAGAACTACAGGACGTATGATCTCTGTAATTGCAAACAAAGGTTTCTGTACAAATTTAAGTTCTGCTTTTCTGATGTATTCAAATACTTATGTCATGCAATAAAATGCAAATGAATTACTTAAAAATCATACAATGTGATTTTCTGGATTTTTGTTTTAGATTCCGTCTCTCACAGTTGAAGTGTACCTATGATAAAAATGACAGACCTCTACATGCTTTGTAAGTAGGAAAACCTGCAAAATCGGCAGTGTATCAAATAATTGTTCTCTCCCATGTATATATATATTTTTTTAGCTCAACAGGTACAACAGTCACGCCGTCTTAAATCTGAGACTCTCTCTCTAGAGTCAACGTGAGTCTCTCATCTGGCCAACAAGATGGCCGTGGTAATCCTGCCGTTAGCACCGCAGGCTACAATCCCACCCGGACACAGCAGTTGTCCTGTACAACACTGCACCAACTACAAGTCTGTCTTTGGTGTCTATTGTGGTCTACTACGTTCAGAACTCGCTCTCAGACACACACACACACACATTCCTTAGAACTCAGGGCCAGTGGTGGCGTGCCGATACACACAGCAGCAGAATAAGAGAGGATACACACACAAGTGTCTGAAGCTGGAGAAGCCAAGGAGAGTGGGATTAAGGGAAGGAGGGCGAGTGAGCAGTGGGCACTGGGCCGCGTGAGCCTTGGGTCTTCAGCTGGAGCGCTGTGAATGGACATGAATGGCCTCATTGTACGCCGGTCTGTCCTCTGAGGGAGTGCCGTGTGTGTGTGTGTGTGTGTGTGTGTGTTGTGTGTGTGTGTGTGTGTTGTGTGTGTGTGTGTGTGTTGTGTGTGTGTGTGTGTGTGTGTGTGTGGTACATGCGTACTCCTGTAAGACCTCTTGAATGAAATGGTATTTGTATCGAGAATACTGTATGGGGTTGGACACACTAACCTCTCTTCCTCCACTTACGGGTCGCTGCGCCCCCACAGCACTCTGGGTAATGGTGTGTGTGTGTGTGCGAGAAAGACCTTTAAAGTGGTACTGTAACTAGAATGACCCTCTCCAGTGTTTCTGCGTGGTCACAGCTGGACTACTGGGCTCAGGTCCATGTGTTGTTTTAAAGACTCCTCAATAACAGCTGGATCACAAGTAGAAAAGGCCTTGTGTGTTAGTGTGGTGTGTGTGTGTGTGTGTGTGTGTGTGTGTGTGTGTGTACAGTAAGTGCATAATGTGTGTGAATCCTGGAGATTACCACACTAAGCTTTACCAGGGTGGTCAGGGTTGATTCCCCTGGCAGAGTAGACCTACACTGAACAGAGGGCACACACACCACTACCCAGGGTCTGTGTGGCGCAGTGACCCAGCAGGGGAGGGAGAGAGAGGAGGTGGTTAGTTTCCAGCAGAGTGGCCGGCTGCAACACGGTGCTGCTGAACCGTTACTACCAGCCAAGTGAGAAGACCTACTGCCTGTCTGCCTGTGTAACGGCAGTCTAGCTCTTCCTCATCCTCAGAAGGAGAGGCGAGAAGGATCGGAGGACCAATGTACAGCGTGGTAAGTTTCCATGATTTAATAACAAGAAAACTAGACAAAATACAAAACAACAAACGTACTAACCGTCACAGTCCCGTGTGGCACAAACACTGACACAGGAAACAACCACCCACAAATCCCCAACACAAACAAGCCACCTATATATAATTCTCAATCAGGGACAACAATTGACAGCTGCCTCTGATTGAGAACCATATTAGGCTGAACACAGAAACAGACAAACTAGACACACAACATAGAATGCCCACCCAGTCACCGTCCTGACCAACACTAAAACAAGCAACCACCACATAGGAACTTATGGTCAGGACGTGACAGCCTGCCTGGGAGCCCACACTGTGCCAGAGGACAGCAGAGATCTCTCACAGGGGAGAATAAAGTGTGTGTGGTGTGTGTTAGAGCTGGGCGATATGGACAAAAAGTCATATCGCGATAAATGTAACTATTTTGCTCGACAACAACAAAAACAACATAAAAGAAATGGTTTAATGGACAGTTACTTTACATTAGAAGCAGGGCTCTAGACCTTTTTTCCCCCAATGCCAAGTAAGACAACTGGGATGGTAGCCTATGATTTTAAAAAGTCAGCTATTTCATCATGTAAAATATCCAGGAAATGTATGATATATTTTGATGTGCAACCTGTCAAAATAGGATCCAGAATTCTCAGATTTATTTTTGGCTCTTCAGAGAATTTTCCAACATCTTTGTACATATTAGCCTACAGGAGACTGGGGTAAGTTGAGCCATTTTTTCCATTCAGCATCACTCTGTAAAGAGAAATATAGTATTGTTTCTAACAAAGATACCTACATATTAGGCACAACCGATTTATCGGTTGACCGATATTGTCTGCCGATATTAGCCTTTTGCGGATGTTTTTGTATTGCCGTTTAATCCACTGAAAAGGATATGAGATGCAGATAAAATGAACACAAAAAAACTAGAAATACTTTTTTTTTTGGCATTGCTATTAGTCCTGAAGACATGGCTCGTAGTATCTTTCCTTGTCGCGCTACAGCAAGACTGGACACTATCACCCAATACAACACCACCGGTCGGAGAGGAGTGTCAACTACTGTGAACTAAGGTGAGAGCTGAGTAGATAGAAGCTTGCCAGCTCAATAAAGTGCCAAAATGCGCATTAGCCATATACTGTTACGTGGAGTGTAACGTGAAAGCAAGCTAAGAACGTTCAACTCTGTGGTAATGTTAACGTTAAATCCCTTTAGCGAAGCRCTGGAAATCTGGTGTGATATATTTGCTCTTCGTGAAGAGTATTCCTCAAGCGCTGTCATTTAGAAAGACACACAAAAACATAGCAGGCTGCAAAGCAGCGCTTCGTAGCTACTTTTTGATGTGTGGGTTGTCATTTGCCAGGGACTCGTACAAATTCACGTTTCGCTGCCCCCATCTAGCCAGCTAACTAGCTGTGTGGGAGTAGGGCTGTTGCGGTGACCGTACCGGCAGTCATGACCGTAGTAAAATTCCACGTGACCYTTGACTCACAGTAATCTCCTCTTATGCACTCTGGACATGCTMTGGTAGTACCCAACTTGCTGAAGACCATCATTGCTCAAAGSKCTGGTACTCGGGGCTKTATTGTCCCTCTAACCACTCTGACTTTAATGCAACGCAATCCATAAATCAAATCAAAACACTTCTAATCAAAACAGTATCTATCATGTTTTTAAAAAGTCACCTCACTGTGGTGATCAATTTGAAGGAAGTAGTTCAACAGCAGGTTGAAACCGGAGTTGAACGGCGGGAACCAGGTTACTGAGATTTAKCACCCAAAACCACTCCCTTTCCCKGGGAMAGATAACTGCGAGAAAAAGGTCAATTATAATAAATTATTTATATGAACAGCATGGCGTGAAATTGAACGGTTAAATGATATGCGATGTCTAAATCGGGCTTCTCTACYGCCTCTGCYTGATGAATGATCAARGCTCAGGGTGGGGACAGAGCCCGTCTCAGTATGGAGRGCAGTTCACAACGCATGTAGATCTGTCATCTCGTCATGGTAACTGTTTTSTCTTGTGACAGGTAGGCCTGCATTTGCTGCAGCATAGCCTATGCTACAGTAYCATAAAGACTGAATGCGTGTCTAATTTACKCATCTCCACCTGGCTTTCGAATATCGCTGCTTTAAATTCAGTGCACACGCGGGCACTCTTTCACAGTCTCTCTCTCTCTCCGTCAAGTCCATTCAAATTGCATCCAAAATAGATCATCCTGTTCTAGATTGATATATAGTCCTATATATAGATCTTGGAGTCCCACGCAGGAAAAGCTAGAAGCTTGCTGAACAATATTTCTTTTAGCTTTTCTTATATCAATAGACTATTCGAGGAGGGACGCGAGCTCTTGTTTGCTCAATGTTAAATACATCAGCCAATAGAACTCACGGGTAGTTTGAAAGGAGAGCGAACACGCGATGGCGGTAGGTTATAGCAGTTATTTTTTCAGACCCCTAACCATTCAATCTTCATGATGAGAAGTGAAAGCCTTCTGCATCTAATTCTAGTCCTGTATTATTCAAGGAAATCATTAGAATGATAAAGGACAACAAAGGTTATTTCATTTAACTGTTGAAAGCGAAGGAATGAAGCAACAATAGAGAGAGAAAGAGGTAGGCTAATAACATCAGGGYAAATATTATGAAAGGTATATGTGATTCAGCCTACTAATTATACAAATAGGCCCTATTATATTTCAAAATTAAAATCAAATTTGCTAGCCTACTTTAACTTTGTAGGCCGCATGTGCTGCACCAGAATAGCACGTTCTCTCCCTGCTTTATCATGGTTTGAACGATGTGCGTAATTCCTGTCCATATAATACGGTATAATACAATACAGTACAGTAATACAGTCCACACTCAAAAAGATTAGCCTACTGAACCTAGTTTCATGTATTTACCCAAGAGCTATGGGCTTTTATGTTTTATGTTTTTTATCTACAGCTATGGGCTTTTCTGTCGTGCATAATGTGCAGTAGACTATATCAATTATGTATTGGCTAACAGCACAATCAGTTGGGAATGGGTTCATTAAAATGTCTTTGTTTTTTTACCTTTATTTAACTAGGCAAGTCAGTTAAGAACAAATTCTTATTTTCAATGACGGCCTAGGAACAGTGGGTTAACTGCCTTGTTCAGGGACAGAACGACAGATGTTTACCTTGTGAGCTCAGGGATTCGATCTTGCAACCTTTCGGTTACAAGTCCAARGCTCTAAKCACTAGCCTACCTGCCGCCCCACTGTATGGCTCATCAGGCTCCGGTAGCTTCAGTCTTGAATAATCAAATCTAGACATAGGCCTATTTATATACTTTATAATGCTTTTGAATGACACTTCCAGTTTTGGCAGGAAATACCGGGTCCCCAGGAGAAAAGTGATTTATTCTCGGGATGGAACATTTGTAAAATAGAGGGAAAATATTCAACCGAGTTGAAACTGAGTGTAAGACATGGTCGTTGTAGTTGTTGTTTCAAGCCTAGCACAACGAAATGGACAGCGCTTTCTAAGGTGATGATTAATTCAAAACACCCATATTCATACATTAAAAGGTCAATTACTGTGAGACCTGCCTACTTTTGCATGACAATAGCCGGCTGACAAAATGTCATGACCGCCACAGCCCTATGTAAGAGTACTTGGTGCTACCCAGGATCCTTGGGACATCTCTACGCTTAATCCCTACCCTAGCCATAACACTTACCAAATCCGAACCTTAACCATTTTACATTTCAACTTCACGAGAGTGCTGCGCCAGCGGCAAATTTTGTGATTGATGTTTTTCCTTTCAAGTGACAACTACCAGAATTCAGTGGCTACAGCCCTACAATCAATTATAACATAGCTAAATATCAATACACTGAAAATGTGTCTTATGCTGTTGTTTTCCAGCTGGCTAGCATGAGGCAGCTCATTCTTCAGGGTCTATGCAAAATATTTTGCTGGAATCAGTGCAGTTTATCCTCCTTTCACTAGAGTGACAGTTTTTCCATGAAAAAATCTTGTCTTTCCGATGTTCCTAAATTATATGCGGTGCTTACATTAAATGTTCTTTCCTCAAATTTAAGAAATTCACTTTGAGTATCTTTGTAGGGCTGTTTTAACTTCACTAGGGTAGGGGGCAGCATTCGGAAWTTTGGATGAAAAGCGTGCCCAAATTAAACTGCCTGCTACGCAGGCCCAGAAGATAGGATATGCATATAATTAGTAKATTTGGATAGAAAACACTCTAAAGTTTCCAGAACTGTTYAAATAATGTCTGTGAGTATAACAGAACTGATATGGCAGGCGAAAACCCAAGGACAATCCAACCAGGAAGTACTATTATTTTGAAAGACTTAGGACCCAGTTCACGAGCTCCTCTACATGTAGCCAGTCTTTAGGCATTGTTTCAGGCTTTTACTCTGAAAAATGAGGGAGATACAGCACTTTCAATCAGTGGCCAGTGTAAATTTCCCTTCATCAGCCATGCGCCCTGATCGGGAACACGCCTTTCTTGTTTCTCCTTTCCTATTGACGAAGCTTTTATCCGGTTGAAATATGATTGATTATTTATGACAAAAACAACCAGAGGATTGATTTTAAACATCGTTTGGCAGTTTCTACTAACTGTTATTGTACTTAAAAAAAAAACTTTTCGTCTGAATTAGTGCACGCGCCTTTTTATTACTGGTTTACTGGACAAACGCGCGAACAAAAAGGAGGTATTTGTCCTAAAGAGGGACATTATCGAACAAAACGAACATTTATGTCTAACATGGAGACCTGGGAGTGCCACCAGATGAAGATCATCAAAGTAAGTGATTAATTTTAATGCTATTTCTGACTTTTGTGACACTCTCCTTGGCTGGAAAATGGCTGTATTGGTTTCTGTGGCTAGGTGCAGACCTAACATAATCGCAAAGTGTGCTTTCGCCGGTAAAGCGTTTTTGAAATCTGACACAGCGGTTGCATTAAGGAGAAGTTTATTTCCAATGTAAAACTGAGATTTTTGGATATAAATATGAACTTTATCGAACAAAACATACATTATTGTGTAACATGAAGCCTATGAGTACGCATCTGATGAAGATCATCAAAGGTTAGTGATTAATTTTATCTCATTTCTGCTTTTTGTGACTCCCTCTTTGGCTGGAAAAATGGCTGTATGGTTCTGTGACTAGGTGCTGACCTATCATAATCGCATGGTGTGCTTTCACAGTAAAGCCTTTTTGAAATCGGACACTGTGGTTGGATTTACAAGAAGTTTATCTTTCAAATTGTGGATAATACTTGTATGTTTGAGGAGTTTTAATTATGGGATTTCTGTTGTTTTGAATTTGGCGCCCTGCAATTTCACTGGCTGTTGGTGGGACGCTACCGTCCCACTTGTACCAGAGAGGTTAAGCACAATCCATAAAGATTTTGTTTTGTTTTCATGTTTGATACCTCTGGTTTAGATACAAGAATCATCAAATCTCGAACACAATACATTCATTTGACTTAGAGCATACCACAAAACACTCAACTCTAAATATGATGTTGTTACTAGATAAATGTATCTATCAGTAAATGTAGGCTAAAGTCCAGGCCAATGCCCAACAGAAACGTTCCAGCTCTAGGCCTAGGCTACTTGATGTAAGCCTATTCACTGCAAATTGCGTGCTCTGCTCTACTCTGCTCCACGGGCGTGTCAAARTAGGGATGCACGATATATCGGTGAGCATATCGGAATCGGACGATATTCGCTAAAAATGCCAACATCAGCATCGGCCCAATGTCAAGTTTAACACTGATGTGCAAAACCGATGTCAAAGCTGATGTGCATACCTATATAACATAGGTAGATGACGTAGTGACGCCACGAAGAATACAGCGCTACACAGAACAAAAGCAGAAAAATACTAAAGCGCACACTTCTAACAACTAAACAAATTCAAGTCAAGCAGTCATTTGAAAGAGTAAGAAKATTTCTGCAAGATAACTCAAAGGCGAAATCCATTAACGCCAAGATAATGGAATTCATTGCCCTTGACAATCAACCGTTCTGTCGTGGATGATGTTGGCTTTCTCCGAATTGTTGAGCACCGGTACACACTACCAAGTACTGTAGGCGCTATTTGAAAGAATGAAAGAAAAGCATTGCAAGTTTGAATTTTGTAAAATTAGTGTGGGAGAGGTGGGYAAATTATTGTTATTGATCAATAATGACAAACCTKCTGGRATTGACAACTTAGATGGAAAGCTGCTGAGGATGGTAGCTGACTCTATAGCCACTCCTATCTCTCATATTTTTAATCTGAGCCTAGAGGAAAGTCTTTGTGCTCAGGTCTGGAGGGAAGCCAAAGTAATTCCGCTACCCAAGAGCGGTAAAGCGGCCTTTTCTGGTTCTAACAGCAGACCTATAAGCACAAACACAATGCTATTTCTCTGTAAACAAATTAACAATAGACTTTCAGCATGCTTATAGAGAAGGGCACTCAACATTAACTGCACTGACACAAATGACTGATGATTGGTTGAAAGAAATTAATAAGAAGAAGATTGTGGGAGCTGTACAGTTAGATTTCAGTGCAGCCTTTGATATTATTGATCATAACCTGTTGTTGAAAAAACMTATGTGTTATGGCTTRTCAACCTCAGCTCTGAATCCATGATATGGCATTCTATCTAATAGAACTCAAAGGGTTTTCTTTAATGGAAGCTTCTCTAATGTCAAACATGTTTTTTTATTTTTTTATTTCACCAGATAGATCAGTTGAGAACAAGTTCTCATTTACAACTGCACCAACTCGCGACCGGCCAAAGATAAAGCAAACACGTGCGACATAAAACAACACAAAGCTTATCCACATGGAATAGAACCAAAACCTACAGTCAACAACAAGCCAGAATAAAAACGCTCTACATGTCAGAAGGTGCAATGAGTAGGATACAGGGAGGTAAAGGAATAAAATAGGCCAATGAGGTCGAAGTAATTACAATTAGCATTAACCACTGGATGGATAGAATGTGCAGATATGAGTGCCCAGTCCAAAACATGAAAGTGGGTGGAACCGGCAGGCAGCTCTCTAGGCCCAGTCCTTTTCAATTTGTACCAAAGACCGCAGACCGTCACCACTTCAGGAGCAGCCTCAAGAATCCACTGCACCTGTACATGCCCATTGCAAAGCCCACCACA
>NC_036861.1:1316033-1323044 GCF_002910315.2 Salvelinus sp. IW2-2015
TCCCATACTGTATTATTTATTTATTCTCTGCTCTTTTTGCACCCCAGTATCTCTACTGCACATTCATCTTCTGCACATTCTACCATTCCAGTGGTTATGCTAGTATTGTAATTTACTTGCCACCCATTGGCCTATTTTATTCTTTACCTCCCTTATCCTACTCATTGCACCCGACGTATGTAGAGCTTTTTATTCTGGTTTTTGACTGTATGTTTGTTATTCCATGTGATAAGCTTCTGTGTTGTATGTGCAACGTGTTTGCTTTATCCTTGGCCAGTCGCCAGTTGTAAATGTGAGAACTTTTCTCAACTAAGCCTTACCTTGGTTAAATAAAGTGAAATAAATTAAATATAAGTTAAACAAAGCATGTTGCCCATTGTTAGTGATGATGGTCAACCAATTATACGCACAGCTAATGAAGTCAAACTGAAAACCGTTAACAAAGAAGTTTGCAGTCTGTTTTGGAATGGGTGGCCAGTTAATAACTGGTACTGAACATCTCTAAAAACTAAGAGCATTGTATTTTGGTTAAAAATCATTCCTTAAATTCTAAGACCTCAGGTGAATCTGGTAATGAATGGTGTGGCTGTTGAACAAGTTGGGAACTAAATTACTTGGCGTTACTTTAGATTGTAAACTTGTCCATGGTCAAACATATAGATTCAAATCGGTTGTAAAGATGGGGAGAGTCTGGTTGTAATAAAGAGATTGCTCTGCTTTTTTTGACACCCACACTCCAAAAAGCCAAGTTTCTGCAGGCTCTAGTTTTGTTCTAATCTTGATATGGTCCAGTTGTGTTGTCCAGTGCTGCAAGGAAAGACCTAGTTAAGCTGCAGCTGGCCAGAACAGAACCCATGTTTTGTCTTAGTTGTAATCAAAGGATTATATACATACTGTCATGCCAGTCTCTCTGGCAACAGTTGAGGAGAGACTGACTGACATCACTTCTTTATAAGAACCATTGTGTTAGAAAATCCCAAATACTGTTTGCATAGTTCAACTTACCACACAGCTCTGACACACACTTTCCCACCAGACATGCCACCAGGGTCTTTTCACAGTCCCCAAATCCAGAACAAATTCAAGAAAGTGTACAGTATTATATAGAGCCCTTATTGCATGGAACTTCCTTCCATCTCATGTTGCTCAAATAAACAGCAAACCTGGTTTCAAAAACAGATAAAGTAACACGATAGATAGAACATTTCTTTATAACAGATCTGTGTAGAGAAAATGGGCCTAGGCTGCTGTGACCGGGAGGGAGAGCGGAGGGGTGTACCTGCTCCACATTCAGGTGAGAGGCACAACGCCTCTCACCTATTTGACCTAGATAGTTTGTGTGTATGCATTGATATGTAGGCTACGTGTGCCTTTTTTCAAATGTATGTAGTTCTGTCTTTGAGCTGTTCTTGTCTATTGATGTTCTGTATTATGTCATTCTATATTAAGATGTTTTATGCTTTGTGTGGACCCCAGGAACAGTAGCTGCTGCTTTTGCAACAGCTAATGGGGATCCTAGTAAAATACCAAAATACCAAATACCAAAGTTGGATGGAGGAGGAATAATGGTCTGGGGCTGTTTTTCATGGTTCGGGCTAGGCCCCTTAGTTCCAGTGAAGGGAAATCTTAACTCTACAGCATACYARYAATGACATTCTAGARGAATCTGTGCTTCCAACTTCATGGCAAGAGTTTGGGAAGGCCCTTTCCTGTTTCAGCATGACAATGCCCCGTGCACAAAGTGAGGTCCATACAGAAATGGTTTGTCGAGATCGGTGTGGAACTTGACTGGCCTGCAAAGAGCCCTGACCTCAACCCCATTGAACCCCTTTGGGATGAATTMGGACGCCGACTGCAAGCCTGGCCTAATCGCTCAACATCTGTGCCCGACCTCACTAATGCTCGTGGCTGAATGGAAGCAAGTACCCACAGCAATATTCCAACATCTAGTGGAAAGCCTTTCCAGAAGACTGGAGGCTGTTATAGCAGCAYAAGGGGACCAACTCCATATTAATGCCCATGATTTTGAAATTAGATGTTTGACGATCAGGTGTAATGAGAACTTATAGTAGCCCATCTTTTGATTATAGCTAGCTTTATTTCAGTCAACTGCTCCTGCTGAGGTCAGGCTCCGTTCAACACTAGCTTCTAACTTCCTCCCTCTAGTCAGCTAGTTTTAGCTAGCTAACTGGCTAATAGCCAGAGCCCTTGAGTACCTAGCTAGCTAGCCATCTGACTGAAATATCAGCAACTATTTACCAGTTTTATACTCATTCTCCGAGGGTCAGGGGTTCTGTTGACACGGCAGGAGTCGAGGGATGTAAAAAAAAATCCCTCTGTCAGCGATGTCTCTCTGATACTTGCCACTATAGATCTGGGCTAAGGTAGTTAGTTTCACCTCTCGGACGATGTCYTGGGTGGAGTTTCCCGTTGGACAGAGTTGTGAAAGAATGCGCTGCTAACAAGGTAAATCCGGGGGAGCAGGCGAACATGATTCCACTCYTTCCAAGAGGTAGGCACGATTACAACTCAYATCAAGAAGCCTTCTGAGCGTTGATCAATGCTGGGAATGCAATATTAAGTGGGTAAACGATAATTAACTAAATACAAAAGGTGAGTCAACGCTAGTTCACTAATAAAAAGGTGCGTCAACAGAGTTTACCTTCCACTACATCCCCATTTGGGTCTGGCAAAACCCATACATAAACAACAATATCCTGCTGGGCAGGATAGGATCTACAGTGGGCAAAAAAGTATTTAGTCAGTCCACCAATTGTGCAAGTTCTCCCAATTAAAAAGATGAGAGAAGCCTGTAATTTTCATCATAGGTACACTTCAACTATTGACAGATAAAATTAGAAAAAAAATCCAGAAAATCATATTGTAGGATTTTTAATGAATTTATTTGGAAATTATGGTGGAAAATAAGTATTTGGTCAATAACAAAAGTTTTCTCAATAATTGTTATATACCCTTTGTTGGCAATGACAGAGGTCAAACGTTTTCTGTAAGTCTTCACAAGGTTTTCACACACTGTTGCTGTATTTTGGCCCATTCCTCCATGCAAGATATCCTCTAGAGCAGTGATGTTTTGGGGGCGTTGCTGGCAACACGGACTTTCAACTCCCTCCAAAGATTTCTATGGGTTGAGATCTGGAGACTGGCTAGGCCACTCCAGACCTTGAAATGCTTCTTACGAAGCACTCCTTCATTGCCCGGGCGGTGTTTGGGATCATTGTCATGCTGAAAGACCCAGCCACGTTTCATCTTCAATGCCCTTGCTGATGGAAGGAGGTTTTCACTCAAAATCTCACGATACATGGCCCATTCATTCTGTCCTTTACACGGATCAGTCGTCCTGGTCCCTTTGCAGAAAAACAGCCCCAAAGCATGATATTTCCACCCCCATGCTTCACAGTAGGTATGGTGTTCTTTGGATGCAACTCAGCATCTCTTGTCCTCCAAACACGACGAGTTGAGTTTTTACCAAAAAGTTCTATTTTGGTTTCATCTGACCATATGACATTCTCCCAATCTTCTTCTGGACATCCAAATCTCTCTAGCAAACTTCAGACGGGCCTGGACATGTACTGGCTTAAGCAGGGGGACAGTCTGGCACTGCAGGATTTGAGTCCCTGGCGGCGATAGTGTGTTACTGATGGTAGGCTTTGTTACTTTGGTCCCAGCTCTCTGCAGGTCATTCACTAGGTCCCCCCGTGTGGTTCTGGGATTTTTGCTCACCTTCTTGTGATCATTTTGACCCACGGGTGAGATCTTGCGTGGAGCCCCAGATCGAGGGAGATTATCATGGTCTTGTATGTCTTCCATTTTCCTAATAATTGCTCCCACAGTTGATTTCTTCAAACCAAGCTGCATACCTATTGCAGATTCAGTCTTCCCAGCCTGGTGCAGGTCTACAATTTTTTCTGGTGTCCTTTGACAGCTCTTTGGTCTTGGCCATAGTGGAGTTTGGAGTGGTGACTGTTTGAGGTTGTGGACAGGTGTCTTTTTATCGATAACAAGTTCAAACAAGGTGTCATAATACAGGTAACGAGTGGAGGACAGAGGAACCTCTTAAAGAAGAAGTTACAGGTCTGTGAGAGCCAGAAATCTTGCTTGTTTGTAGGTGACCAAATACTTATTTTACACCATAATTGCAAAAATTCATAAAAAACCTACAATGTGATTTTCTGAGTTTTTTTCTCTCATTTTGTCTGTCATAGTTGAAGTGTACCTATGATGAAAATTACAGGCCTCGCTCATCTTTTTAATGGGGAGAACTTGCACAATTGGTGGCTGACTAAATACTTTTTTGCCCCACTGTACATTTGCCAGGCATTTTAGCTATCAATGTGACGTTTGGCGGCGCCTAATCAGCCAGTTCTGTACCTGCCTGGCTGAGTGGCAGTGTGGTGGAATGAGCGAGCTCGCCTGGCAACCAGAGCTCGAAACAAGTGAGGTAAATAAAACTCTGTAGTCTGCCTGGAAATTAATTTGCAAAGACCAATAGATTCTTCATATATAAACATACTTGATCATTTTCTGTTCTCCTCTCATTTCACTGTATTGTTTACACCTTCTGTATCCTGTGCAAGCGACAAATAAACTTTGATTTGATTTGATATAGTGTGTGTTTACCAGATACCAATGTGAAGAACAACAATGACTTGCACCAAAGTCAGATTAGGATACAGGCCAAGGATTAGATAGTGTATTTACCTGGGGTTTTTCCTTATTGTAGGCTACTACTTTCACCACTTTTAGTCTTGAAAGCTTTTGGTTGTTAACTACCCTACCTTACTCACCCTGTTAAGAGGGTGTGAACGATGCTGAATAGGTTGTAGACAAAGAAGAGCTCTCCAGTTTGTGTACCAAAACATTTAAAGGGCCATTTTCTCAAAAATGGGATTACAAGTTTATCAACTTTCAAAGCATAATTACTTTCCCATTGTTCCTCAACTACAGTGTATGATGTACCATTCCTAGCTCTTTGCTTTTATCCAATGTCAAAAAAAAAAAAAAAAAAGTGCTACATAAGACCGAATCGAGGTGGTCGGTCACATATATGAAGGCCCTACATGTATCCACTTTCAAAGTGAATGCTTTTGTTTACAGGTTTTGTGCCAATTAATTTAACATTGGCAAATGCGTCAGTAAAGAAAATGGTGTGCCTTTTTAATGCAAAGCCTTGCTGTTAATAGATCACAAAGCAGCATTAACTTAGCTAAACTTTTAGAAATGACCAGTWCACTGTCTCACCCATAGCCTGAAAATGCATCTCATGTGCAAGTGCACTGTTCAGCTCACATGTGCAGTCTGGGGGACATTTAGGAGGTATTCTAGTGCGGATCGCTAAAATAATGATTATGACAACAAGTCAAATATTATGGCAACACTATAGCAAAGATGTTCTGGTATGGTTTAAAAACGTGGAAGCCAAGCTCGAGTTATCAGTGTAGCTTGTTATCACCTGGACATGTTGAAATATCTTCATGCCTGGAATAAAAACCTCCAGTCTTCCGCGATAATGGTCCATTTATTGAGAGAAAAAAAATGAATTATAGGGTGTAGATTGGGAAAAAAACGAATCCCGTCCGAATCCTCCTCTGGAATAATGGACCTTCTGGGGTAATAATTACATAATCAATGTTCTCTAGTAATACTAGTCCCCTGCAAAGTGGGCTATATTCCATTTAACTCCTAGTAGAGCAAAGAGCCTATGAACTCCAGATCAATTAGGCCTATGACTCAAAATGCACTGTGTGGGCCGAAACGTGCACCACATCAGTTCAGTTACCGTTAAAGGAAAGATTTTATTTTTCGACTTCATAATCTCCAGCACCACCCCAACATCCACATATGTTAAAATGGCGCATTTCTATATTTTGTAGTAAAAAAAAACAGGAAGATAAGTGTTTCCAATGACATCATCGGCCAATTAGTTGGAAACACTTATCTTCCYCTATCTTTTTTTACAACAAAACATTGAAACGCACCATTGTCACATAGTTGAATTCTGAAGTTTACATACACCTTAGCCAAATACATTTAAACTCAGTTTTTTACAATTCCTGACATTTAATCCTAGTACAAATTCCCTGTCATGGGTCAGTTACGATCACCTGATGCCATCTATTTTGTGAAGTGCACCAGTCCTCCTGCAGCAAAGCACTCCCATAAGATGATGCTGCCACCCCCGTGCTTCACAGTTGGGATGGTGTTCTTCGGCTTGCAAGCATCCCCCTTTTTCCTCCAAACATAACAATGGTCATTACGGCCAAACAGTTCTATTTTTGTTTCATCAGACCAGAGGACATTTCTCCAAAAAGTACAATCTTTGTCCCACGTGCAGTTGCAAACCGTAGTCTGGCTTTTTTATGGCGGTTTTGGAGCAGTGGCTTCTTCCTTGCTTAGCGGCCTTTCGGGGTATATGTCAATATAGGACTCGTTTTACTGTGGATATAGATACTTTTGTACCTGTTTCCTCCAGCATCTTCACAAGGTCTTTCATGTTGTTCTGGGATTGATTCGCACTTTTCGCACCAAGGTACGTTCATCTCTAGGAGACAGAACGCATCTCCTTCCTGAGCGTTATGACGGCTGAGTGTTCCCATGGTGTTTATCTTGCGTACTATTGGTTGTACAGATGAATGTGGTACCTTCGGCATTTGGAAATTGCTCCCAAGGATGAACCAGACTTGTGGAGGTCCACAGGTACACATCCACAGGTACACCTCCAATTGACTCAATGAACGTCAATTAGCCTATCAGAAGCTTTAAAGCCATGACATAATTTTCTGGAACTTTCCAAGCTGTTTAAAGGCACAGTCAACTTAGTGTATGTAAACGTCTGACCCACTGGAATTGTGATACACTGAATTATAAGTGAAATAATCTGTCTGTAAAAAATTGTTGGGAAAATGCATTGTGTCATGCACAAAGTAGTGTCCTAACGACTTGCCAAAACTATAGTTTGTTAACAAGAAGTTTGTGGAGTGGTTGAAAAACGAG